>NC_091307.1:4038858-4068858 GCF_038502225.1 Cherax quadricarinatus
TCATTCAATCCTAGCATAGGCCAAGCCCACAAAGGTGAGCAAACTGGGTAAGACGTAACATGTTTTTCCAGTTCTCAGAGGACTAGGGATCGAGCTCTTTGTGACCCATGAGAATTCAGAGCTTCACTTAGATATAATAATAATTCCTTCGTCTCCAACAAATTCATCAAGGTTAAGGGACTGATCACCTCAAATTACTTCATGTCTTCAGCCTTCCCCAGTATTACTTTCAGTATTGGAGTGAAAACCCCACTGATTCTAGAGATGTCTTCTCAAGAAAGATACCCAAGTGTTGCACGTCTGATTCATTTATCTGTCAGTTTTAGACCATTAATATATCAACGACTGTAGGAGAAAGGCTGTTAAGATCTTCCACACCACTAGTTAAAAGCGAACTCAGATTGGTAGTGTGTTTTCCTGATTACTCTGGTATCGGCGAACACCCACAACCTTGTTACTGAAATCGTAGCCCACTCATTCCACATAGCTTCCAACACCATTAAGAACCTATTAACTAAGAAGAACTTGCAACACACTGAATAAAATGTTGATATTCGCACCATTTCATGTGAATGATGTGGTAATTGTAAATGAAGGATAAACATCTAGGACCCAAAGGAACGATTTAAACTGCTCCTGCACCATACACTGCAACACTCAAAACTATATCATAAACTTCCAAAATATCAAACTTTTAATCTAGAAATCAGACCTGCATCGCTCACACTGTTTAGATTCTGCTCTCACTGCTACCACCAACATAATCGCTTAAAGCACAGGCGATTTTATGATAAGAGGAAACACTTACCATCTTCTAGTTCCGATCACCAGCCTATGCAGCGCATCTCTGATATTTCTTGCCTCTGCGTTGGATTGACAAAAGCCCTTGGTGCGCGACACTTATCCCTAATCAGTGCCCTAATACAAGTGTCTCCTACATTACTCTGGGTGTCAATCACCATTTGTAACTCCTGCTTTTCGCCCCTCTCATCCCCCTTGTTTCTTCCCCTCGTCTTTCTGTGATTCTCTCTTATCCTTTCTCATCTTTTATCTAACCCCCTTACTTATGCGTTTCGCGTTTCTCTCGCACCCTTTCCATTCTCGCCTTTTTCTCACTTTCTCCTGGCTTCCAATCTAACCCCTTCTCATGTCTTTTGTCTTTCTGCAACTAGCCAAAGTAATAGCATAATTATACTACGAATATATGTATATATGTGGGGTCTACGTTAGGCAGCACGCTGCTAACAACAGCCTGAATAATCAGGCCTGGATTTGGACACGGCCACGGAGGGCGATGACCCTCGAAATCGACTACATGCAAGTGGCACTGGTTGAATTAATACTTGGTTTTACATCAGTAGGTTTCAATGTTTGACCCGCCTTAATCTGCAACGAAAACTATAGCCTCATCTAGTTAAGAAAAGAGACGTTGATAAAATAGCTTTTATTGAGACAAAGCTTCGCTTTGTGGCGAGATTTATCACCTTGATGAACCTCTACACAGCGATAGGTTGTCCCAATAAGGGCTTATTCTACAACGTGTCAGTTCTTTACTATTGTCGGCAGTGCGCCATTTGGATCCAGCTTCGTTTACATGTTTGTTGTTGCAAGGTTTGCTTCCCGTTGTAATCCTTTGTATTCATTTCATACTGTTCCCTGGCTATACAAGCCTTCCTTCCTCAATAGTCATCGATTTCGAATTCTAGTATGAAGCTGGTTGATCCCGGTCGAGTGTTTAGTTTTAGGCATCATTGCTATCATGAGTGCATTTTCCCTCTTGCTTTATGTACGTATATTTCTAGCCGTGTCCGTATCTTTATCTTTGCTATCGTGTGTGTGTGTCTTGGTATTTGTGAGGCATCATTACTTTCGCGTGTGCATATTTGCACTCGTGAGCATATCTTTGCTCTCGTGTATCATTTATTCATGTGCGCATCACTTTTATGTACGTATGTTCCCCAACTGTGTAACTATTTTGCAGACTATATGATGAAAACTGACTTTAATAACGATATATATATATATTTTTTTTTTTATTATCACACCGGCCGATTCCCACCAAGGCAGGGTGGCCCGAAAAAGAAAAACTTTCACCATCATTCACTCCATCACTGTCTTGCCAGAAGGGTGCTTTACACTACAGTTTTTAAACTGCAACATTAACACCCCTCCTTCAGAGTGCAGGCACTGTACTTCCCATCTCCAGGACTCAAGTCCGGCCTGCCGGTTTCCCTGAATCCCTTCATAAATGTTACTTTGCTCACACTCCAACAGCACGTCAAGTATTAAAAACCATTTGTCTCCATTCACTCCTATCAAACACGCTCACGCATGCCTGCTGGAAGTCCAAGCCCCTCGCACACAAAACCTCCTTTACCCCCTCCCTCCAACCCTTCCTAGGCCGACCCCTACCCCGCCTTCCTTCCACTACAGACTGATACACTCTTGAAGTCATTCTGTTTCGCTCCATTCTCTCTACATGTCCGAACCACCTCAACAACCCTTCCTCAGCCCTCTGGACAACAGTTTTGGTAATCCCGCACCTCCTCCTAACTTCCAAACTACGAATTCTCTGCATTATATTCACACCACACATTGCCCTCAGACATGACATCTCCACTGCCTCCAGCCTTCTCCTCGCTGCAACATTCATCACCCACGCTTCACACCCATATAAGAGCGTTGGTAAAACTATACTCTCATACATTCCCCTCTTTGCCTCCAAGGACAAAGTTCTTTGTTTCCACAGACTCCTAAGTGCACCACTCACTCTTTTTCCCTCATCAATTCTATGATTCACCTCATCTTTCATAGACCCATCCGCTGACACGTCCACTCCCAAATATCTGAATACGTTCACCTCCTCCATACTCTCTCCCTCCAATCTGATATTCAATCTTTCATCACCTAATCTTTTTGTTATCCTCATAACCTTACTCTTTCCTGTATTCACCTTTAATTTTCTTCTTTTGCACACCCTACCAAATTCATCCACCAATCTCTGCAACTTCTCTTCAGAATCTCCCAAGAGCACAGTGTCATCAGCAAAGAGCAGCTGTGACAACTCCCACTTTGTGTGTGATTCTTTATCTTTTAACTCCACGCCTCTTGCCAAAACCCTCGCATTTACTTCTCTTACAACCCCATCTATAAATATATTAAACAACCACGGTGACATCACACATCCTTGTCTAAGGCCTACTTTTACTGGGAAAAAATTTCCCTCTTTCCTACATACTCTAACTTGAGCCTCACTATCCTCGTAAAAACTCTTCACTGCTTTCAGTAACCTACCTCCTACACCATACACTTGCAACATCTGCCACATTGCCCCCCTATCCACCCTGTCATACGCCTTTTCCAAATCCATAAATGCCACAAAGACCTCTTTAGCCTTATCTAAATACTGTTCACTTATATGTTTCACTGTAAACACCTGGTCCACACACCCCCTACCTTTCCTAAAGCCTCCTTGTTCATCTGCTATCCTATTCTCCGTCTTACTCTTAATTCTTTCAATTATAACTCTACCATACACTTTACCAGGTACACTCAACAGACTTATCCCCCTATAATTTTTGCACTCTCTTTTATCCCCTTTGCCTTTATACAAAGGAACTATGCATGCTCTCTGCCAATCCCTAGGTACCTTACCCTCTTCCATACATTTATTAAATAATTGCACCAACCACTCCAAAACTATATCCCCACCTGCTTTTAACATTTCTATCTTTATCCCATCAATCCCGGCTGCCTTACCCCCTTTCATTTTACCTACTGCCTCACGAACTTCCCCCACACTCACAACTGGCTCTTCCTCACTCCTACAAGATGTTATTCCTCCTTGCCCTATACACGAAATCACAGCTTCCCTATCTTCATCAACATTTAACAATTCCTCAAAATATTCCTTCCATCTTCCCAATACCTCTAACTCTCCATTTAATAACTCTCCTCTCCTATTTTTAACTGACAAATCCATTTGTTCTCTAGGCTTTCTTAACTTGTTAATCTCACTCCAAAACTTTTTCTTATTTTCAACAAAATTTGTTGATAACATCTCACCCACTCTCTCATTTGCTCTCTTTTTACATTGCTTCACCACTCTCTTAACTTCTCTCTTTTTCTCCATATACTCTTCCCTCCTTGCATCACTTCTACTTTGTAAAAACTTCTCATATGCTAACTTTTTCTCCCTTACTACTCTCTTTACATCATATATATATATATATATATATATATATATATATATATATATATATATATACACACACACACACACACACACACATACATCAGTCAGGGAGATTGCCGGGCTCCAAGCTGTGAGTGCACGTCATTCTTGGGACTTCCTCCAAACAATTCCCATTTCGGCAATGGGAACATGCCTCGACCCTAAGACTTTCCGTATTACAGTTGTTCTTCGCCTTGCTGCCCCAGTTCACATGTAATATACGTGTATTTGCGGCGCAAGCCTACCAATATGGTCTGTACGGCCTTTGCTCCAAAACCAAGGGTTGGCACGCAAAACACAATGAAGTCAACGATATCATAAAGAGAAGCCTTGCTACAGCTGGATGCCCAGCCGAGAGAGAACCCCGATCACTAGCAGCCAACAATATTCACAACCCAGCAAACCACCCTGATGAGATCACCATCTACCCTTGGAAGATTGGCAAGCTCTTAGCATGGGACTATATCTGTATGTCGATGCTGGCTGACACCTACAGCCATCACAGTGTCGAGCGACAGGGAGGAGCTGCTGATCACAGGGAGGAGTACAAGATCAGCAAGTACAGGGACATAAGCCAAAAACATCAATTTGTCCCAGTGGGATCAAAGACCTTGGAATCATGAGGGAAAAATGCCACACGTTTCTTTAAAGAACTGAGTTCCAGACTCATCGACACCATCAGGGACCAAAGGGCAGCCACTTTCATGTTTCAACGCCTCAGCGTGGTCATCCAAAAGGGAAATGCTTGCTGCATATTTGGCTCGCGTCCGGCTTCGGAGGAGCTGGAGGAGATTCATAATCTTTGATATAATGTACCATTGTATTCATGTTTATATATTTTTTGTCAGTGTATTCTGTCTATAAAGTTCACATAGAATATAGAATATAGTGGGTGGTAGGAGAAGAAAATATTCAAACAGCTCCAGGGAGAACCTTGAGTTTTCCCTGACGTACGTTTGTACTCTTCTCTGAGGATGAGGGTCCCCAGTACAATTCTAGAGGTGGTATCTCCCAATATATTCCATGATAATCTACCAGGATTTTGTCACAAATCTCGCCTGCTTTACTGGCTTAAGTAAGAAAATTTCCATATTTTCGGACATATAGGGCGCACGAGCATATGTGATTTACAAGACGATGTTTTCATGCATTTTTAACGTAACGTTAGCAATTAACTGCTAAAGTATAACCCAAAGCCTTCCCTTGACCCTGACCTTGATAACATGAGTTCATGTGTAAATAAACGCCCCAAAATGGCACAGCAGTTGAAAGGAATTTTGCAGCTCAAATCTGATGAAAAAAATCTCGTCTTTGAGCATGTGTGTGGAACCCACAACACAATAATATCACCTCAGTTCACGCTGTAGGTATTAACCTAATTCAGGCATTACAGTGTCTTGTGGTCAGGGAATGACAGATTTCTGTTAGTTTCTGTTATTCCTTCAATCATTAAAATATACAGCCACTACGCACTAGTACCTATCATACAGTTCCTTTCATTTGTCGATAAAGATATTATGTTACGTGATATGACAACATGATTAATTTAATGTACAAGATCCAAACGTGGTAACGCAAGGATCATGATGGTCTAGGACCAGCCAGGAAAGAGGACCAAACTCCTCCCCTAGAAAGACAAGTTTATTGTGGGTTGTCTGCAATATCTCACACCTCTGGCGTACCTATCACAGCTTTAGTGTTCAAATTACCGTATACGTGTGCATATTTTTGCCATCGCGTGCCTGTCTTCGCCCTTGTGTACCTATCCTCGCCCTCGTGTGCCTATCTTCGCCCTCGAGTGCCTACCTTCGCCCTCATCTACCTATCTTCGTCCTCTTATTTGCTGTTCACGTAACCATTGGATTCTGTTCTCTAATTTCCGTCGATTTATGACCTTCCTGCGGGTCATGTTTTCCACAGGTGGTTAATTGACTGTTTTGAGGCCGACAGGAAAGTCTGCTAATTGGCTCGTTTGCAAATGCTGCAAAGCTGGTTATTTGGTTCATTTTCGAATGGTCTGAATTTGGCTAATTGGGTGGCTTTTCACCGCGTATGAAACATTTGTTTTCTGACTTGAAACAGTTGTTGGCGTGATTAATCTCTAGATTCTTTTATATATTATGTTTGTTAAGCAGTGATTATTGTAGTCATTTAATGACCATCTCAGTGGCTCAGCATCCCTTCCCTTATCAGAGATGCATTTTTTCCACCATTAAAATAACCAAAAAATGACCACTTAGTAACATGCAACATTTTCCACCCCTTTAAAATAACTAATAGATCACCACTTGATAATTCAACATTTTCCGTAAATTAACCAAAAGATCTCTACTTAGTAACATCCAAGGATTGTTTAGTAACGTTGTGATACAATGTTGTCTTTCATTTTTTTGACTATCGTTATTAAGTGGGCCCAGTAATCTGGGACTTTTACAAACACACAGATTTCAACTAGTCTCACTCACAGAAGTTTAAAGTTGCACTCGTCAACATTTCATTAATGAGACGGTATCACATGATTCGCATTTCGAATTTCATATGCAAAACAGTCCTTTCGACCATATTTTAATTATAAAAAAAAAATGCTTTCATTGATCAAAAAGGTTCCTCTGTGATTAACTAGCTTTAATTAAATTTGTTGATCTTTCTCTTTTTTTCGAAACTGTGAATAAATGGTTCTGGTTTTTAACCTGGAATTTGTTACGTGAAGATTTTTAAGTTGCATAGGTTTCTTTAAGTTTTGTAGTGTGGAGATCTCCTGCATTGTGAACAGGCCTGTAGTGTTTTTTAGCTGTTCTGTAATGTGTAGGACACTTGCAATGTTTAGCCATCCTGTAATATGTAGGCCTCCTGCAGTTTTTAGCCGCCCTGTAATGTCTTGGCCTCTTGTAGTGTTCACTTACCCATGTAGTGCTTCTGTAAACATCTTCTAGTTTTCGTACAGACATCCTGTAGTGTGTTGGTAGGTCTTCTATTGTGCGTGTAAAGTTGTGTGTGTGTGTGTGTTTGTGTGTGTGTGTGTGTGTGTGTGTGTGTGTGTGTGTATGCTATATTGTGTAGGCCTCCTGTAGTGTGAATTGACCACCTTCAAAGTTTGGGCCTCCTGTAAACTGTATTTATAGGTTTTCTGTAGTGTTTGTAGGCTTTCTGTACGTTTATATGCCTATGGTGTTAGTAGCCTCTTATAGCATTTGTAGGCTTTCTGTACTGTGAGTTTATTTCGCCTGTATTGTGTCGGTTCACTGTAGTGCGTGTAGGTCTCCTACTCTGTGTTGGCCGCCTCTATTGCTTACAGACCCGAAGTGTTCAGGCCTCCTGTAATGTGTGTCTACAGTGTGTAGGTAACAGCTCTTAGCTTGTCAGTAAAGTTAGGAATCCTTAACCTAACCTTGGGTAGAGAGAGAGAGAGAGAGAGAGAGAGAGAGAGAGAGAGAGAGAGAGATTGTGTGTAAATGTATTTGCCTCCTGGAGTATATGTAAGCATGTTTTAGTGTGTGTAGGTTTTCGGTGCTTTATATAGACCTCTTTCCATGTGTGTAAACCTTTGTAGTCTGTGGAAGCCTAACGCCTCTTGTATATGTGTGTATGTGTATGTGTGTGTGTGTATGTGTGTGTGTGTATGTGTGTATGTGTGTGTGTGTGTGTGTGTGTGTGTGTGTGTGTGTGTGTGTGTGTGTGTGTGTGTGTGTGTGTGTGTGTGTGTGTGTGTGAAGGCTCCTGTGGGGTGCACTGGACTCCTGTAGGTCATTAAGTAGTAGCTCAATGCTTTTATTACTTGGTAATAGTGGTATTAGCTTGTTTTAGTAGGTGAAATTCTCCTTTTCTCTCTGGCTTTGAGTAAGAGATTTCAGGGCTGTGGAATTGTCTCTGCACCACTGTGTAAGCCTCTGACCTTATCTCTATCTTTCACTTATATATATATATATATATATATGTCGTGCCGAATATGTAAAACTGGTCAATTAGCAAGAACTCATTTAAAATTAAGTCCTTTCTGAAATTTTCTTTTATACGTTTAAAGATGTATTTTTTTTATTAATGTTAATGTAAAATTTTTTGATTTTGCACCAAAAGAATCTTAGAAAACTTACCTAACCTTATTATAACAAGAGCAATTTATTTTAGCCTAACCCAACTAAATATATTTTAGATTTGTTTACAATATTTTAATACTAAACAAACACAGTGAAATATATATTTTTCGTTAGGTTCAGAATGATTTTGGCGAAATTATTGCATACACAAATTTTCGCTTGTCCTATATGGCAAGATGAGCGTTGCTATTTAAGCCAAGATCGCAAGTTCTGCCTATTCGGCACGACATATATATATATATATATATATATATATATATATATATATATATATATATATATATATATATTTTATTTATATTTATAGGGAAGTACCACCTCTATAGCTGGACTGGGGACCCTCATCCTCAGAGAAGACAATAAACGTACCTCGGAAAACTCATGGTTCTCCCCGGAGCTGTTTGAATATTTTCTTCTACCACCCCGTATATTATACATATATATATATATATATATATATATATATATATATATGTGTGTGTGTGTGTGTGTGTGTGTGTGTGTGTGTGTGTGTGTGTGTGTGTGTGTGTGTGTGTGTGTGTGTGTGTGTGTGTGTGTGTGTGTGTGTAACAATTCTTCCTCCGTAAGCCATGCGTGTTGTAAGAGGTGACTAAAATGGCAGGAGCAAGGGGCTAGTAACCCCTTCTCCGGTATCTATTACTAAATTTAAAATTATTATTATTATTATTATTATTATTATTATTATTATTATCAAAAAGAAGCGCTAAGCCACAAGGGCTATACAGCGCTGCAGGGTAGGGAAGGAAGCGAGGGTATTGGGCGGCAGAAGGGGGGAGGGATGATCAGTAGGTTACAGAAAACAGTTGGGCAGGGGATATTGCGGGGGTAGAGGGTAGCAAGAGTTTGAGGTAGAAAGGGCTGAAGGCATCAGAGTTTGTGAAGTAAGAAATTTAAAAATAGAAACTTTCGCTTTTCTTTTTGGGCCACCCCGCCTCGGTGGGATACGGCCGGTGCGTTGAAAGAAATATATTTATATAATTTAATTTGTGGCTCTTGACTTTTAAGTTTAATGCTGAGGTGGCCCACGGTGTCGATGAAGTTGAACCAACATCTGGGTAAATTTGCTCTGCATGCGTATCGCCAATCTGTGGCTAACTGGTTGGTGAAACATGTGCGAATACCCAGATTTGCACGTGTGTCTAATTCATCTTGTCGGTATTATATACCACTGATTAGAAGCCAGGAGGAAGTGAGGAAAAGGAGAGAATGGAAAGGGTGCGAGAGAAACGCGAATGTCGTGATCTCCTGCCACTTTATCAGCCATTGAACGCGTCTCTACCTTCCTTCGTCTTCTCCTCCTATTGTCTTGTTCGGTCTGTCTTTTCTGACATATGTTTCTCGTTTGTATTTGCCTTTCTCCTCGCCTTTAGTTTACAACTTAGAGTATTTCTTGCATCATTCTCCTTACCCACTTTGAGCTTTCCCACGCGATTCCCTCCTCCCTCAATTACTCTTTCTTTTTTTTTCTCTCTCTCTTGAAGTCCCCTTCCTCCCCCCCTTTCTCTTTCTCCCTTTATTTTTTTTTCTCGTTTGAAGCTCTCTTGAATACTTGAAGCTTCCTCTGTCGATTTTCTCCCTTTTCCGTCTCTCATTTTAAGCCCCCCCCCCTCTCTCTCTCTCTCTCTCTCTCTCTCTCTCTCTCTCTCTCTCCCTCCCCTCGCTGGCTTCAGCATCTGCTACGCAGCTTCCTCCACCTGGAACGGGTGACATACTGCCCCAACACCCAACCATATTCATAACCAACAAATTTAGTGCGAGTTAAATTAGGGCAGCCGAGTTGTGGGTTTCAGTTCCCGCTGATTCATTATAACTTCGGTAGAGATTTGTTTCCATTTGACGTAACTCGTAGTAACTTCAATGATACGAGCAACTTGGTTTCAACTTTCTGGGTTCGTTTGTTTAATTTGGAATGAAAAAGTGCAGTGTGTGTTACATGTTGGTTTACTGGATAATGCTGCGTCAACTGGCAGGGTCTGACGTGAACCTAGACTAATAAAAGTTGTATGCTGCTTAAATGGGATTGGTTAATTCCTATGTATTTTCATGTCCTGAATCCAAGTGGTCACCTGCGGTCATACCTGCTCTTGGGAGTTAGCGTGGGCTGCTACCAAGCACCATGGCTTGTTGTAGTGTTTTAGAATCTCAGGTTCAAGTGTTGAAGAAGATTCTACTTCTTCAGGAGGAAAATAGGAGGCTGAAGCTTCGCATAGATGAGTTTGGGAGCGAGTGTGAGAAGGATTTAGCTGGTAAAGAAGGAATGGTCACCAGCAGTGATAGTGGCAGCCGCTTTAAGTGGCAAGTGGTTCATAGTTCAGGAAGAAGGAAGATGAGGAGAGTTAATAGAGAAGATGTGAAGGTAGGAAATCGATTCTCTGTTCTCCAAGACGAGTGTACTTCAGTGGTTAGTGATGTTGAAGGTACCACTGATTCCCCTGCTAATCAAGGTAAGAATATTTTAATAGTAGGCGATTCTCAGGTAAGATATATGGACCGTGCATTTTGTAACAGAGACAGAAAGGTCAGACAGAGAGTGTGCCTTCCTGGAGCTGGTGTTGGTGACATAGTCAGCAGGTTGGATAATATTATGGCAGATAATGAGAACAAACCAATTGTTTTAGTGCTGGGGATAATGACATTGAGAAGGGCAGGAGAGAGGAGCTGCTGGATATGTACAGGTTAGCCATAGTAGCAGTTAGGTCTAAGGGAGGGATCCCAGTCATATGTAGCATCTTGCCTAGAAAGGGAGTGGGCAATGAATGGATGTCTAGGGCAATTGGTATAAATTGTTGGCTAGACAGGTACTGCAAGGAACTTGCAATCCCATTCATTGATAACTGGGACCTATTCTTTGGTAAACGTGATATGTATGCAAGGGATGGGGTTCATCACTCTGGGGATGGAGTGGTTGTATTAGCCAATTCAATTGAGAGGGTAATTGATGACTTGTCTAGGAATTTAAACTGATAGGTTATAGAGGTATGGGTGTTTGTGGGAAACAATCAGGCTGCAGCATTAGGGTTAAAAACAGCAGTTATTACCGGGATACCTCAGGGATATGTTTAAAAGACAATATTCAAAATAAAGTTGCTAGTAATGGCAAATCAATTGATCAACAAACAAAGAGAGATAGAAGAGGGCAACGAGTGACTAGCTCCCTTAAGGTTTACTATACATATAGTAGGAGTCTAAGAAATAAGATAGATGAGCTAAGATTACTTGCAAGTGTAGGTAATATAGATATTATTGGTATAACACAGACCCGGTTCAACCTGAAAGATAGAGATATGCCTTCTGAATGCAACATACAGGGTTATAAACTATTCCACACTGACAGGGTCAACAGGAAGGGTGGTGGAGTGGCGATGTATGTCAGAGAAAATTTAAATTGTCTTAGACATGATATAAGATTAGAAACATCGAACACTGAATCTGTTTGGCTACAGTTTCTCGAGGAACGTGACAAATTAATTTTGGGTGTGATTTATAGGCCTCCCAAACCTTGATAGGGAGTGCAGTAAGCTGTTATGGGACGAAATTCATAAGGCATCTAGATATGAAAATGTTGTGATAATGGGAGATTTTAACTTTAGACAAGTTGATTGGAACAATATGACAGGAAATCTTGAGTCTAGTGACTTTCTTGATACGGTTCAGGATTGCTTTTTAGAACAGGTTGTGACAGAACCAACTAGAGGAAACAATCTGCTTGACTTGGTTCTTGCCAACAAAGATTCACTAATTAATAATCTCGAGGTTAATGATGAACTTGGGGAAAGTGATCACAAATCACTTAGTTTCAATATATCATGGAATTACCGAGATAACTGCAATCAAATCTTTGTCCCAGATTTTCGCTTGGCCGACTTCATGGGACTGAAAAATTACCTGGGTGGGCTAAATTGAGATGTCCTGACTATGGGTCACGTAGGTGATCTTGGTCGCCAGTATGACGAGTAGGGAAATTAGATCTAACAAAAATGATCCCAAATGGATGAACAATAGATTAAAACATCTCATTGGTCAAAAGAGAGGCATATATAGGCGTATCAAAAGAGGGAATGGGCAGTTTAGAAATCAATATATTCAATTAAAGAGAGAAATAAAGAAAGGAATAAGAAAAGCAAAAAGGGATTATGAGGCTAAGGTCGCAAGGGATTCAAAGACTAACCTAAAAGGGTTCTTTCAGGTATACAGAAGTAAGATTAAGGACAAGATTGGCCCACTTAAGAGTAACTCTGGTCAGATCACTAACAGTGATAAGGATATGTGTGAAATTCTCAATACCTACTTCCACTCAGTTTTCACCCAGGAAAATACTAGCGATATTCCTGAAATAATAGATTATGTAGAACAGGATAATAAACTATGTACGATTGCGGTAACTAGTGACATGGTCCTCAGACAAATAGAGAAACTAAAACCTAACAAATCCCCAGGCCCTGATGAGCTGTTTGCAAGGGTGCTAAAGGAATGTAAAGAGGAACTTAGCATACCTTTGGCTAATCTTTTTAACATATCACTACAAACTGACGTAATGCCTGATAAGTGGAAAATGGCAAATGTAATACCTATTTACAAGGCAGGTGACAGGTCCTTGGCTTCGAACTATAGACCAATAAGCCTTACCTCCATAGTGGGAAAATTTATGGAATCAATAATTGCCGAAGCAATTCGTAGCCTGCTTGACAGGCACAGATTGATTAATGAATCTCAACACGGTTTTACAAAGGGGCGTTTCTGTCTTACGAATTTACTAACTTTTTTCACTAAGGTGTTTGAGGAGGTAGATCATGGTAATGAATATGATATTGTGTATATGGGCTTCAGTAAGGATTTCGATAGAGTTCCACGCCAGAGGCTACTGAGGAAACTTAAGGCACATGGAATAGCAGGAGAAATTTTTTCCTGGGTAGAGGCATGGCTGACAAATAGACAGCAGAGAGTTTGCATAAATGGGGAGTAATCAGAATGGGGGCAAGTCACAAGCGGTGTTCCTCAGGTGTCAGTGTTGGGCCCGTTGTTGTTCACAATTTACATAAAGGACATAGATGAGGGCATAAATAGCGACATAAGCAAATTTGCTGATGACACCAAAATAGGCCGTCCAATTCATTCTAATGAGGACACTAGAGCACTCCAGGATGATTTAAATAGACTGATGCAATAGTCGGAGAAGTGGCAGATGCAGTTTAATATTGACAAATGCAAAGTTCTAAATGTTGGACAGTTAAATAACAATGCCACATATAAACTAATGTAGATCTTAATACTGATTGCGAAAAGGATTTAGGAGTTCTGGTTAGCAGTAATCTAAAACCAAGACAACAGTGCATTAGTGTTCGCAATAAAGCTAACAGAATTCTTGGCTTCATATCAAGAAGTATAAATAATAGAAGTCTTCAGGATGTTCTTCAACTCTATATATCCTTGGTTAGGCCTCATTTAGACTATGCTGCTCAGTTCTGGTCACCGCTCTGGAAAACGTACAGAGGAGGATGACAAAGATGATCCCATGTATCAGAAATCTTCCCTATGAAGATAGACTGAGGACCCTGAATCTGCACTCTCTCGAAAGACGTAGAATTTGGGGGGATATGATCGAGGTGTATAAATGGAAAACAGGAATAAATAAAGGGGACGTAAATAGCGTGCTGAAAATTTCCAGCCAAGACAGGACTCGCAGCAATGGTTTCAAGCTGAAAAAATTCAGAATCAGGAAGGATATAGGAAAGCACTGGTTTGGTAATAGAGTTGTGGATGAGTGGAACAAACTCCCGAGTACAGTTATTGAGGCTAAAACGTTGTGTAATTTTAAAAATAGGTTAGATAAATACATGACTGGGTGTGGGTGGGTGTGAGTTGGACCTGATTAGCTTGTGCTGCTTGGTCTGGTGCCGTGCTCCTTCCTTGAGTGGAGGTGACCAGACTGGGTGGGTCATTGGGCTAATCGGGGTGGGTGGGTCATTGGTCTAATCCGAGGGGGGGGACATGAACCTGCTCCGCATGGGTCAGTAGGCCTGTTGCAGTGTTCCTTCTTTCTTATGTTATGTTCTTATACTGTCGTACCTACTCTCTGCCTTTTTGCTTGACGCTCATAGTGGGCTGAAGAATCATCTCTTTCCAATGTCCAGCAATAGTCTGCAAGCATTCTTGTGCCCCATTTACCCTGGTACCAGTTTTCCATGGTTGAAATATCCTGGTGAAACCTTTTACCATGTTCGTCACTGGAAAAAGAGTCTAAATGTGAGTCCAAAAAGTGGATTTTAAGTGACATATTACATCCCATGTTCTTGTAAGCCTTGATGAGGTTTTCCACCAATTCTTCATAGTTGCCTTCCCTTCTGTTTCTGAGAAATTCCTTCGCCATTAACCTAAATGCTTCCCAAGCAGCTTTTCCCTCCCCGTGAATGTCTCACTCAAAGTCACCATCTTTAAGAAGCTCTCGAATCTGAGTACCATTGAAGACTCCCTCTCTTATTTTATCGTCGCTCAGTGAGAGGAATTTTGATGTTAAATACTTGAATCCATGACTTGATTTATTCATAGCTTTTACAAAGCTTTTCATGAACTCCAGTTTTATGTGTAGTGGTAGCAAAATTTTGTTTGGTTCAATGAGAGGTGAATGTTGAACATTTTTCATCACAGGCTCAATGACTGACAAAGTGGCCAGTCTCTCCTGATGTACTGGGAACCTGTTGTATGCTTCACATGCATATCAATAGCTTGCTCAATGAATATTTATTATAAGTTTAAAAAGTGTTTGGCTAAGAAAATCACCTACCTTTCCCATCAAAATATAAATATGCACAGCACAACCACCTTCTACGACTGCTGGAACAATAATGAAGGTCAGTGTGACTGTGAGTGTGGTGAGAACCACATTACCACAAGCCTATTGGAACCTGTTGTGACACGTAGGTGTATACTGAAAAGTAGACCTAACAATTTTAACAATAATATTCATCATCAGTGACCTAAAATTAGTTGGATATTGCTAATCTGGTTTCGAAAGCATTCTGGTTGTTGACCAGTGTTATGGAACCCGTCCTTCGATATCTTGCATATATATATATATATATATATATATATATATATATATATATATATATATATATATATATATATATATATATATATATATATATATATATATTTATTATCACACTGGCCGATTCCCACCGAGGCAGAGTGGCCCGAAAAAGAAAAACTTTCACCATCATTCACTCCATCACTGTCTTGCCAGAAGGGTGCTTTACACTACAGTTTTTAAACTGCAACATTAACATATATATATATATATATATATATATATATATATATATATATATATATATATATATATATATATATATATATATATATATATATATATATATATACAATAAGATCACAGTAAACAGGTGATTTCAGAATATGCAACAAGATAGAGTCAAACTGTCTGTTTTCTCATCAATGTTTTTGAGAGCTTTACTTTTGATAAAGAATTCCCCCCAAAATGCTGATGGATGTGTCTATAAGATTCCTTGTAAAATTTGCGATAAAGTTTATTATGGTCAAACTGGTAAAAATCTCGATCTAAGATTAAAAAAACATATATATAGCATTAGAACTGGACAAGATTCCAATGCTCTATTTATTCATGTAGGAGATTTTAACCATCCAATTGATTTTCAAAAAGCTGAGAAAGTAGTATCAAGCAAGTCCATGGTCGACAGGAATATAATTGAATCTTGTTTCATAAAAAGCAGTTTTGACAATAATATGAATATTTCCTTTGCTTTATAATTAATAGAATTTGGGAAGAATTTAATAATACACTGGACAAATAATAATTTTAAAAATTTTCTTGGGTAGAATAGTTTGTTGGTGGGTTGTGCGAAGGACCTGTCCAGTTGGGCCGGCGCGCGTCAGGTGTTTAACCGTTGTGGGATCTGATAGTGAGGTGTTGGCCAGACCCCTTATATACCTTCCTTGGATGCTTTACTTTCATAGTTCCTTGATAATGTGAGTAGTCACGAAAGCGCTTGGAATTTCTCTATTCTTTCAGAGTGGTTGTTTTGCACACACACACACACACACACACACATATATATATATATATATATATATATATATATATATATATATATATATATATATATATATATATATATAGGTTACGTTAGGTTTGATTACACTGAATTGTCTATTACCAAAAATCAACACATTATAACATCCCATAATGCCACAAATTGGATTAATACATGTAGGTGATAAAGACTTTTGGAATGTTAATAAATATCAGGGACCCACCGAGTGGGCGGTACAATACAGTTACATTTTTCATTTAATTATCAGTCACACTCCCAGCTGTTTAAGTCACAGTAAAATACTGACATTGAATGTCAGTATTTTACTTTATTTTACAGTATTTTACTAAATGTTGCTCACAAAATGATAGAAAAGGAGAATTTGGAATTGGATGATATAGACTGAATAATATATCAAGTACAAGAAGACATGTTTTCCACACTCTTATACATACAAACACACTTTTCAGCATGTGTGCATAGAAATCCAGGTAAACCATGGAAATTTGTAATGTAAACTAAACAATACTGAAAATCTGAAGACAGAGTTGTTAATAGTCCTTCGTTTCACTGTATTCTCTAGACAGGCTACGTACAAATGAATAAACTTACATTAGTAATGAGTCTCCTGTTACAATTAAATATAAGAAGTCAGTGAAATTATTCATGATACAGAACTCTTTGACTATGGGATGTGATTGTTGTGTCCCATGAAAATTATGTCTAGATAAATAGGTCAGGTAGTTCAAGTTGTTTGATTTAAGCCCAATTATGTATCCATGAATCTTGGAATAGACTGATAATATATTGTATTTGCCGTCAAAATTGAAATTTCCTCGCGTGCTGTTTTACCAATCCAATTATTTTGGTGATATTCACCTGTATGTCATAGGATTCCTTTCTATTTTCTGTAATGTTGCTGTGCTGCAGCCATCCAGCTTCTCTGAGCCACCTTGCCTGGACCTCGATTTCCCTTTTAACGTGCATCTATAAACTTCTTAAATCCATTACAACCATGATGTTTCTAGTCATTCGTGATCAGGAACATCATGCTACCTGGACAGATTTTTTTTAAATATGTCCTAATGTTTGCTCACATGTCTTTAAATCATTGTCTGTCTGGTGGTTAAAGCTCTCGCTTCACACGGCGAGGGTCTGGGTTCGATTCCCAGCCAGGGTAGAAACACTGGGCGTGTTTCTTTGCACATGTTGTCTATGGTCACCCATTAGTACAATGGGTACCTGGGTGTTAGTTGACTGGTGTGGGTTGTATCGTGGGACACTGACCTAATTTGCCAGAAATGCTCACCATAACAAGCGGCTTTCTATACAGTAGTATGTCATTGATGTCAGTTAGGCCTGTATACCTTGTACATGTACTTGTAGTAAATAAAGATACTATATTATTATTACTATTATATGCTCTTGAGTACCACATACGTGAAGGTGTTCTCGTTTATATCACTGGCTTGTGCCATGTTTATTTCGGAACTATTTTCCTATTAGTCCTTCAAGTTTTAATGTGATCCAGCACACATATAGTGTGTGCACTGGATATTAGTGTCCAAATTACATACCCTTAGAGAAATTGGGGTAAAAGATCCGTTATTTTCAGCAATTATTTTTAGAGTCGATTATTTTTGGTTTGAATATAAGGGTGGTCTGTGCACAGCGGTCAGGGCAGAGTATTTGATTATTTAAAAATAATTATGCAAGTGAATAGACGTCTGCCTCAACATAAAGTTTGGTTTGCACCGTACACTCGTTACTGGAAGCATCGCGGTGGATGTCAAAAGGAACTCTTATCCCCAATCGTCAAAAAAAGGATTTCGAGATATCTTGTTTGAGGGGATACTAGTACTTGCGTATATTACTAGTTACTGTGTAACTGTTACCTTCGTTAAAAAAAAATCCCATTGCAATGGTCTTTGTCATAAGACGATCCGCTCAGTGGCGTTGGCACCACAACAAAAACGTGACAAACTGAGGGTATCTCAAGGATAAATGCAACTTCGTAGAAGCGGGGCTGGATGGCCTCGACACTTGTGACTGCTGGCTTACCAGCTAGACTCATTGATCTGAGTGAACTGGGTAGTCATAAAGCTATTGTGAAAACGTGTATTAACTCCTACCTGCAGTGGATGAAAGGAGCAGGGGCCGTCACAGGAAGGATAAGCCAGACAGTTACTGAATGAGTGTTGGTGAATGTGCTTCTTTAGGTAATCCTACCTTGCTGTGAAACGGCCAATGAGTTATAAAAAAAGTAAACAGACTAGTTGCGGATGCAATAATCAGCGAGGTAGTGAAATGTTGATGTAAGGAAAACATGGGGCTACTTTTGAAAAGGTGCACATATATACGTAATGCATGCATACACATCTATTCACTTCATCCGTCTTGCCAGAGGTGTGCCTACACTACAGTTCAAAAACTGCAACATTTCTCCACCCTTCCTTCTGAGTGAAGGCACTGTAGTTCCCACCTCCAGAACTCAAGCCCGGCTGACCCGTTTCCCCGAATCCCTTCAAAAATGTCACTTTGCTCACACTCCAACAGCACGTCAAGTCATAAAACCCATTTGCCTCCATTCGCTCCTATGTAATACGTTCACGCACGCCTGATAGAAGTCTAAGCCCCTCACACACAAAACCTCCTTTACCCCCTCCCTCCAACTTTTCCTAGGACTACCCCTCCCCTGCTTTGCTTCCATTAAAGATTTATACGCCCTCCAAGCCATTCTATCTTGTTCCATCCTCTCTAAATGTTCGAACTACATCAACAACCTCTCCTCAGCCCTCAGGATAATACTTTTAGAGACCCCGCACCTCCTCCTAAACTTTAAGCTACGAATTCTCTGCATGATATTCAAACCACACATTGTCTTCAGACACGACATCAATGTCTCCACCCTTCTCCTTGTTGCAACATTCACCACTCATGCTTCACATACATATAAGAGAATTCGTATCAATATGCTCTCATATATTCCCCTCTTTACTTCTATGAATAACGCTCTTTGCCTCTACAGACTTCTCAGTGCACCACTTACCTTTATCCCCTCATCAGTTCTGTGATTCACCTCGTCTTTTAAAAACCCATCTGCTGACAAGTCCACTCCCAAATATTTGAATACATTTACTTCCTCCATACTCCCTCCCTCCAAATCTGATATCCAATCTTTCATTACCTAAATTTTTGTTAGCCTCTTCACTTTGCTCTTTTCTATATTCATTTCTGATATCCTTTTTTTATATATACCCTCCCAAACTCGTCCATCAATCTCTGCAACTTCTCTTTAGAATCTCCAAAAAAACAGCGTTATCAGCCAAAAGCAACTGTGTCAACTCCCACTTTGTGTTAGATTTTGTATTTTTTAATCTCACACCACTTCCCATCACCCGAGTATTTACTCTCTCTCTCTCTCTCTCTTTTATATATATATATATATATATATATATATATATATATATATATATATATATATATATATATATATATATATATATATATATATATATTAGTTTAATTGGTGTTTTAGGCTCAATGTAGGAAAATGGTCAGTCAAGATTCAAGCAGCTTATGAACGAATGTATAAATATAAGGAGAATGAAACATTTAAAAGGGAAAAGTCGATAAAAACGAGGTAGATCCAAATCTTTTAATCGTGCTGGTAAAATGTAAACTAAATGATAAAGGCAAAATGCGAAGAATAAATGACGAACTGAAAACTCATTAAAGTAGAGGAGGAAATCTGTCAATTATTAAATACAAAGTTTCACTGTTCACAAAAGAAGATATTTCAAATGCTGTAAATTAACACTGAACAAATAGACGAAATGGAGAAAAATGAAGCAATCGTGGAGAAATTAAAGAAATTATTACCGTATGTTCAACAAGTAAAATCCAGCATGGGTTTAAAGCAGGTCCTCATACCTCTTGCTGTTGCTTGGCTATTACGATATGGAATGGAAGACAAGCAAAATGTAGATGTAATTTACAGCGACTTTGTAAAAGCCTTTGACATGTGGGATCATGATGTAATAGCTCTCCGAATACGTGCAAAAGGAATTACTGGAAAAGTGGGCAGATCCGTTATTTAATTACCTAAAGAATAGAACATCGTGTTTACATCATTGCTTCTGCTGCCTCATCTGTATTCTACTGAAGGAGGTTGTTGTGTACGCGATACATTTCGGAATAAAGATGCGTACTGTTGGACATTGTGTCTTACTTATCAACTCATCGGTATTGTATACCATTATCATACTCACAATATACATTGTGACAATATTAAGAAAGATGACAGGGAAGACCCTATAAACCGGAAGACATAAATGAAATTGTGAGAAACTCGTATGGTGTATTGGCGAAATATAAAATAGCTTTCCAGTATAACAGAATTCTTGACTTCATATCTAGAAGTATAAATAATAGAAGTCCTCAGGTTGTTCTTCAACTCTATATATCCTTGGTTTGGCCTCATTTAGACTATGCTGCTCAGTTCTGGTCACTGTATTGCAGAATGGATATAAATGCTCTGGAAAACGTACAGAGGAGGATGACAAAGATGACCCCATGTATCAGAAATCTTCCCTATGGGGATAGACTGAGGACCATGAATCTGCACTCTCTCGAAAGGCGTAGAATTAGGGGGGATATGATCGAGGTGTATAAATGGAAAACAGGAATAAATAAAGGATATAAATAGCATGCTGAAAATTTTCAGCCAAGACAGGACTCGTAGCAATGGTTTCAAGTTGGAAAAATTCAGATTCAGGAAGGATATAGGAAAGCACTGGTTTGGTAATAGAGTTGTGGATGAGTGGAACAAACTCCCGAGTACAGTTATTGAGGCTAAAACGTTGTGTAGTTTTAAAAATAGGTTAGATAAATACATGAGTGGGTGTGGGTGGGTGTGAGTTGGACCTGATTAGCTTGTGCTGCTGGGTCTGGTGCCGTGCTCCTTCCTTGAGTGGAGGTGACCCGACTGGGTGGGTCATTGGGCTAATGCGGGGGGTGGCAGACATGGACTTGCTCCGCATGGGTTAGTAGGTCTGTTGCAGTGCTCCTTTCTTATGTTCTTATAGTATTTACTATTAAGCTGTTGGCCAAAACTGGAATATGCAGCAATTGTGTTCCCACATACCTAAAAAATACATGGATGAAGAAAAAGTTGAAAGAAAAACTTTTAAATGGCTACCAAAGTTGGAAATTATGAGCTATGATAAAGGACTAAAAAAATACTGAAGACAATTACGATGGTTTATAAGAGGAAAAGAGGAGACGTGACAACCACATGTGTCTTAAAAAGGACTTGAAAAAATATGAAAAAAAAAAAAAGATTCCTCAGTGCCTGCAACAGGGATAACAGGAGGCCACAGTTGCATATTAATGAAAGAGCAAAGCCGAATGGAGATTAGAACATTGCTTTTCGCAGAGTGACTGACCAATGAACTTATTTAAACGCTAAGGCAGAGCTTGAACCACAGGACATCTAAGAAAAAACATACAATGTACGAATTGTTGAAATGACACCACGAGCATAATTCTGCTCTTATACTTACAATTGCAATTGGGTAGTTAATCCCTCTCTCTCTCTCTCTCACACACACACACAAACCACTGCAACCACAATTAGGCGAGTACAATTAGGTGAGTAAACAACAACAACAACAACAACAACAACAACAACAACAACAACAACAACAACAACAACAACAACAACAACAACAACAACAACAACAACAACAACAACAACAACAACAACAACAACAAAAATATAAGCCTATTTCCACAAATTAAGTAAAACACAATCCCATTCACGAGTACACGCAATTTTTTTTGTCACGCGCTGGCTGTGCTCACTTTCTCTCTCTCTCTCTCTCTCTCTCTCTCAGCACCTGAGATGAAAACTGACTTAAGTTAATCAGTTTCCCCTCAAAATAAAATATAAGTGTTACACTTTTATCTTTCAACAACAGAATTCTAGTTTTAAACTTCGGGTTCTCGCATTTTTTACCCCCAAGAGGAACTTGATTTATATGCTGGGAGCATAAAGAGGCTTTCCAACCCATTGCCCACACACCTTTCTGCGAGCAATACTAAACATCTCTTCCACCTTCTCTTATCGAACACAAATTTTAGATATTTTGTGAATGGCTGGCGGGCGAAAAGTATCTTCGTGGGAGGGGAAAGTCTGGAAGGTATTGATTCCAGCGGCGCCAAAAGCAAAACTTTCTCGCTGAAGCTGGAGAATTTGAGGGACCATTTTCCTCACAGGTGAATAGTTCGTAGCCTAATCCCCCCCCCTCCTTCCGAGTTATTTTTTTATATGGGATGGGGGGGTTGTCGATTAACTGTGCTGTTTCTAAAGTGTTCAAATTACTTTTCGTATTTTACCAATTTTGCCATAAACTGAAGCTTTAAAACAAGAGACTATTTTTTTTTCTTCCTACTTTTATTATTATTATAATTATTATGAACAAGTATATATGATAGAGCGCCTGGGAATGCGATGATATTATGTATGATCCAAAGGGTGTGATTTATACTTTAGAATGCCGAATACACGGACTTGTCAGTACCTCTTCGTAGCTAATATTACCAGTTATTATATTCATGTGGAAGCGCTAAACCGTAAGTCATACAGCTCCCAGGATGTTTGAAGATTGAGGTGTAATCAGTGTAGATCTCAGAAACCCTTCACCAATTTCAAGGTATATCTTTGAAAGATTCGAGTTCTTCAATTCGTGAGAAAATGGGGTTTCCAAACATCTCATGGAGGGTACGTATTATTTTTAGAATAAAATTTGTACAACATTCCCACCTCGGATGTTCACTTTATTTGAATATATCAAACGAGAATAATTTTATATCTCAATATGTGAACACTAAACTTGTTTCTTAATTTTTTTTTAAGAAGGGAGAATTCAGGTTAATCATTTCTTATTGAGTAGACGCAAACCTGCGTATGTTTTGAAGACTCTAAGTTCCATGTTTCCTGGAGGAGACTCAACCCTCCACGTCATGTGGAGAAGACTCAACCCTCCACGTCATGTGGAGGAGACTCAACCCTCCACGTCATGTGGAGGAGACTCAACCCTCCACGTCATGTGGAGGAGACCCAAACCTCCACGTCTGTTGAGAACATTCATACCTTCACGTCTCTTGGAGGAGACTCAACCCTCCTCGTCATTTGGAGGAAACTCAGATTTTCACGTCATTTGGAGGAGATCCAAACCTCCAAGTCATTTCGAGGAGACTCGTGCCTCCACGTATCTTGGAGGGACTAATACCTCCACGTCTCTTGGAGGAGACTCAAACCTCCACGTCTCTTGGAGGAGACTCAAACCTCCACGTCTCTTGGATGAGACTCAAACCTCCACGTCTCTTGGATGAGACTCAAACCTCCACGTCTCTTGAAGGAGACAAACCTCGAAGCCTGTTTTTTAGGATCAAAACCTCCACGTCTCCTGGAAAGTCAAACTTCCACTTCTCTTGGAGACTCGTACCTCCTAACCTCCAAGTCTTTTTTAGGAGGCCAGACCTCCACCTCTCTCTGGGTACCCCAAATAGGGCGCCGTTCCAACTTCACTGCTGCTGTCAAAAAGTTGGAGAACGTCTAAATGCAGTTTAATCTCCTTTTATAAAAAGCGAAAAAATTTAAAGATCATGTTCCATATGGAAGATCTAAAAGTATTTTAGAGTGTTGGTTATACAACGTGTGATAAAGCTCATTATACAATGTGATATTGTTTATTATAACGTACTGTATGGCTTATTATTTAGTGTCATAGTGTTTATTACATGTGATACCGCTTATTACACAGTCACTGACATTTCAAACATCTCCGAGGTCTGCGTCTACAAGAAAATGCTCAACTCTCTTAGTTATTGCATTCCGAACCTCACTCAACTTTTTTACAGCTTTTATTGGTCTACTACTTTCATGCACTCGCAACACCTGTGAAAATGAAGAATAAAGGGGCACAATACTATGAATGGAACATTACACAAATAACGGCACTTAATAGTCCAAGTCGGACCGCAACGTCGTCATAAGTTTCATCCACCTATGTGCTGGTTACTTGTGTATTATTCCTGCTAAAAATGTTCTTCTCTCCATCCTATTGTATGTTTTTTTTTCTGAATCCATAAATGCAACGGCTCTTTCCCTTAATCAAAGTAAGGCTCACGACTATGGTGCTCTTCGCACCTACTCCTACTGTCTTCAAGTTATGTCCTAGAATTTGTATTGATGAAGCCACTGGATGGCGAAACGTCTACAATAAAGATACCCAGATGTTGCACATGTGTCTTTATTTCATCTTGTCGGTATTATATACCATTCTTACACAAGGCTCACTCACAAACTTTAATGTAAATACGTATTCTATTCATCACCTTTCACTTTCTGATTCATTCATGCAAGTCTAAAATTCCACTGTATGCCTGTCCCATATTTTGTTATTAATTCTTCCGTGTACTTTTCCAATCATACTTAATATTTCAAAATTGGATGTAGAAGCGTCATGCAGAAAAGTTGAGGTTAATGAAGTAAAAACTCTAAGCATCACAGTCCCAGTCAAGGCTTGGTCTGCACATTGCGTCTTGAAAAACTTGCTAACCTTCCTATGGTGTACAAATATACCTAGTTGGATGAATCTTATTGTAGCCAGCTGGCCAGTGGCTAACGCGTCGGTCTGGAGTTTTATGACTTTCTGACCGCGGGTTCTATCCCCACCCGTGGTATGGTTTGTTTGCAATCGTGTCATTACGATTTCGTGAGTCATATTGCGTCTTAGTTGAAGCATGGGGTAGCTGTCAAGTGTTAAAAAGAAACATAGTCAAGGAAAACTGAATTACTATGACTCTTCACCTACAAGAGGCTTTATCAAGTTTGTGTCGTTACCATTTTGTGCCTTTATTCCCTTATTCAACACGTTCGTTCACTATAATTCGTACACTCACTCCAGCTGTTTCTTTTTCCCCTTACACAAAGGAACTAACTATGCGTGCTTTCTGTCAATCCTCAGGTACCTTTCTTCTATGAATATATTTAACAAAGTTTCCAATCATTTCAAAACAATATTCCCAGCTTTCTTTCAAGATTTCAGTCATACTCCATCTATCCCAGCTACTTTGCTATTTTTCACCCTACCCAGTGCCTCGCTTCCTACCCCCACAGTCACCTTCGTAACGTATCCTCTTCCTTCCTGCATGAAATCAGTGCCTTACTTTCATTAACATTTAACTATTCAATATATTCTATTGTCCTAATACTATAAGCTTCCTATCAAACATCTCACCACTTTTTACTTAGCTGCTAAATCTATTTAATCCCCAAGTTTAGTCAGCCTGTAATTCTCAGTATAATTTGCTCATAAATACTCGCGCATTTTCTCATTTAATTTCTCACTTAATTTCTCTTTTCTTCTTAATTTGGAGAGAGAACTATTTTTTCATTATTGTTAATTTTTTTTTTTTCATTGTTTAAAATAGTTTGTATTATTACTTTTTCTTCCCTATTACCCCATTATCATCTCATCTCTCCAACAATCTTCCATATTCCTATTCGCACCGACGCTCCAATAATCATAAAACTCTGATGAAATCCTCTAGCATAAGAGTGTTCAACCGGGGGTGAAGGATCGTCAACAAGGGGTACATGAACGCTCCCTAGGATTCAAGAGTGTTTTATACTCTTATTTTGTTTACGAATATTCTATTAATTCTACTTAATAATTACATGATGATAAATTATGGAATATATTACGAATCATGGACAATAAATAATCAGTCGAGCACATGTTCAAACCAAGTCAGCTTCTGGTCGCTCAGATAGCTGGACTTAGCTGCTTCAAATTGATCGTGAGTAAAATTCAAAGCTAAAAGTCTCACTGAACTATTTTATTGTTTCTGCTAAGTTTAATTAATTCACATGTTTTGTTGACTTCATCCAAACAGAGAATTTGCTTTTCTGCACGTTTGAATATATACATTTTTCTTATTACTGTAGTACTTTGCCTATAAAAATATGAGATGGGATGCACGGGCTGGGTCAAATTTGACATTGGTGCACAAGTTAATGAAGGTTTGACAACCCTGCTCTATTTAGCACTATATTCATAAATCCACACCATATCTCCTCGATCTTCTCATTGCTCCAGTCCAAGTACGCTTTTTTTGCAACATCTACTCCTGCCTCCCACTAACCATCCCTTACAATAATTTATTTTCTTTCACCTTTCAATGACACTTTTCTCTTTGAACTTCATCTTCGTCTAATTCTTACTGTTGCAATCACAAAATAAGTAAGTAAGTAAGTAAGTTTATTCAGGTATACACAAATACAGTTACATAGAATTATCATACATAGCAGCATATGTGTAGGGAACCTAGGATAACCCAAAAAAGTCAGACAGAGTGACTTATTTCCATTGGGGTTTGACATAATGACTCCTTAAAAAACAAAAACGTCCAGATATCTACCAATGAACCTTTCATTCACTAATGAATGATGAGCAAGATGGAAGCAGTTTACTGCTATTGCACACTTTATTTTACTTTGAATACATGTTTTCATTCTTTAAACATGGATTAAATATTACCAAGCCTCTTTTTAAACACAATTCAATGTCTTCCATTGTTGCTCGCCTCTGCGCCAATAAATAAGAGAGGATCTCAGAAATACATTTATTCATATGTAATGATTTCTGTCACCGCCAGACAAAATTTCCGAAAAAAATCCGAAAAGAGCTTAAATCACTAAAGGTAATCTACATTTTACAGGGTCACACACATCTATGTATGTCATTCCGATTAAGCCGAACAGACGAGTTTGGCCTTATTCGACATAAGTCAAAGGAATAAATCTGTGTGTGTGTGTGTGTGTGTGTGTGTGTGTGTGTGTGTGTGTGTGTGTGTGTGTGTGTGTGTGTGTGTGTGCATATATGTCGTGCCGAATAGGCAGAACTTGCGATCTTGGCTTAAATAGCAACGCTCATCTTGCCATATAGGACAAGCGAAAATTTGTGAATGCAATAATTTCGCCAAAATCATTCTGAACCTAACGAAAAATATATATTTCACTGTGCTTGTTTAGTATTAAATTATTGTAAACAAATCTAAAATATATTTAGTTGGGTTAGGCTAAAATAAAAAGTTCTTGTTATAATAAGGTTAGGTAAGTTTTAAATAACAAAAAAAAGGCACAATACCGTGACTGGAACGATACACAAATAACCCGCACATAAAAGAGAGAAGCTTACGACGACGTTTCGGTCCGACTTGGACCATTGACAATGTCACACTAACCAGAAGTGGAGCAGGACGGCTATATATAGGCAGGAAGAGGTGGTGGTAGTAGTAGTAGTAGTACAAGAATGGTATATAATACCGACTAGATGAAATTAAGACACATGCGCAACACCCCGGGCATCCCTATCGTAGACGTTTCGCCATCCAGCCAGCCACTGGATGGCGAAACGTCCACAACAAAGACAACCAGACGCCGCACATGTGTCTTAATTTCATCAGTAGTTATAGTAGTAGTAGTAGTGGTAGAAGTGGGAAATAAGGAGGACGAGCCAGTCAAATACAAAGGAAGGGGAGCACTGCAAGAGAGCTAGGTGCCCACTGAGGGAGAGCAAGCGCACAGAGGTGCGTGAAAGGGGAAGTGGTGAAATAAATGAAGAAGGGACAGAAAAACCAGACAGAAGAGAGAAAGACAACCCAGAGGAGAAAAGGAAAGAGGAAAGGGGAAGAGGGAGAAGAAGAAAAAGAAAAAGAATAAATGAGAAGTCAGGTTAAGTCACGGGTGTTCTGAAGTTTGGAGCATTTTACAATGTAGTGGGAGAGGAAGGCATCTACAGAGACGAAGCCAGGGCTAAGGTTCATACAAGGAAAGTTGTGTATTAGAGAGGAATCAACTAGACGGCGACTGTAAGTTTTCTAAGATTCTTTTGGAGCAAAATTAATTTTTTTTACATTAACATTAATGAA
Organism: Cherax quadricarinatus; assembly: GCF_038502225.1. NCBI lineage: Eukaryota > Metazoa > Arthropoda > Malacostraca > Decapoda > Parastacidae > Cherax > Cherax quadricarinatus. The sequence continues at coordinate 4,067,280 of NC_091307.1, forward strand.
AAAAAATATATCTTTAAACGTATAAGAGAAAATTTTAGAAAGGACTTAATTTTAAATGAGTTCTTGCTAAGTGACCAGTTTTACATATTCGGCACGACATATATATATATATATATATATATATATATATATATATATATATATATATATATATATATATATATATATATATATATATATATATATATATATATATATATATATATATATATATATGTATATTATTTTTTTATTATCACACTGGCCGATTCCCACCAAGGCAGGGTGGCCCGAAAAAGAAAAACTTTCACCATCATTCACTCCATCACTGTCTTGCCAGAAGGGTGCTTTACACTACAGTTTTTAAACTGCAACATTAACACCCCTCCTTCAGAGTGCAGGCACTGTACTCCCCATCTCCAGGACTCAAGTCCGGCCTGCCGGTTTCCCTGAATCCCTTCATAAATGTTACTTTGCTCACACTCCAACAGCACGTCAAGTATTAAAAACCATTTGTCTCCATTCACTCCTATCAAACACGCTCACGCATGCCTGCTGGAAGTCCAAGCCCCTCGCACACAAAACCTCCTTTACCCCCTCCCTCCAACCTTTCCTAGGCCGACCCCTTTTTACTTCGAAAGTTGTTCAGGCAAGTTCGGCAGTTCAGGGTCCTGCCCAGATGTTACCGGAATTCAGTAGTCACCGAGATCTCTTAAGAAACTTTGTTAAGCTTGCGTGTCAACACCAGCAGGTGCGTCGCGAACGAGTACCAGTTTTGTATACGATGTTAGGGTCACAACTAGATATAAAATATCTCTATGAAAGTTACATTTTTCTGCCCCAACTCTAAAAATTGATAAAGATAATTGAAGCTTTACTGACGTATCCTCATCTTAATGATGAAACCTCACTGACGTATGTTTCAGCCTGACGATGAAGCCTCAGACATATGGATTTTATAACCGGACGTTGAAGCCTCAGACGTATGGGTCTTAAACCGGACGATGAAGCTTAAAGGATGCACGTTTCTTCCACTTCATTATTGGTTTATTACCGAAGTCCAGGAATGAAAGTCGGGGGAATCACCATGTCCGAGACATTACCTGTAGGTGGTGGTTCGTACTCCATACAATTATTTTCAAATTTTAAGAACATAAGAAAGAAGGAACACTGCAACAGGCCTACTGGCCTATGCGAGGCAGGTCCAATTCTCCCACCGGCTTAAGCCAACGCCTTGACCTAGGCAGGTCAGTCAGTCATTCAGAGCACGGCATGCAATCTCATAGAACAAGCTAGTCAGGTCCAACTCACACCCACCCACACCCTCTAATGTATTTATCCAACCTATTTTTAAGACTACACAAGGTCTTAGCTTCTATGACGGTACTCAGGAGTTTGCTCCATTTACCCACAACTCTATTACATAATCAGGGGTTCCCAGGTTCGAAACACATGGTGTGGATCTTTCATGTACAACTGTATCTTCAAGTGCCAGGCGTAACAGTGGAGTTTTAGGTCTAAGTACGTGTCGCTGTAGACTAATAGCTTATTTTACACCCATCATATTCACATGATAGGAATCGAACCCGGACCTCCTAGG
>NC_091307.1:4098858-4143858 GCF_038502225.1 Cherax quadricarinatus
AGACTTACGAGGGAAAAAGACTGGGTTTACCTGGAGAGGGTTTCAGGGGTCAAGGCCCCCGCGGCCCGGTCTGAGACCAGGCCTCATGGTGGATCAGGGTCTGATCAACCAGGCTGTTACTGCTGGCCGCACGCAAGCTAACGTACGAACCACAGCCCGGTTGGTCAGGTGCTGACTTTAGCTTAAAAAAAAGTTGTGTGTAGACAAAGCTTAAGTGACCTAACCATTTTAAGTGTATCATGAGCTGTTTTTGTTATTAACAAATATGGAATAATAAGTATCATTATCTGAACATATCGTTATACATATATTTTTAAAATCTATGTATATCATACTTTATTAATAATAAAACAAATAGTACATTTTAAATCTATAAATAATAAAATATTACTACTAGTACTAGTATTAAAATTGGTATATTATTAGCACTAAATAAATATTTTTATATAACAAAAGAAATCTATGTGAATTTATATTTTTCCATGTACTTATACAAACTTGAACATGATCATTATTCTTGCAACAAAATAAGAGGCTCAGGAAGGTTTTTTAAAAGCTTAAGGAGAAATATATTATTCAGCTCTAATCGGATTGTCTTTATCGCCAGCAAGGAAACAACACGAACTTAGGAAATGATTTCTCGTACCCGAGAATGTTTATAGCAAATGTTAATCAAAAGAGAATTTGCTCAAAACATGTTGGAAATTTTAGCTTTTCGCAGACTCTGGCTCACGCTGCTTTATCACTGTGTTTATAGTTGCACATGTTGCATTCGTGTTCTGATATTTAAAAATCTGAATATAAATTTATTATTGAAAATTATAATGATATATTACTTGATTCATATAACGTTGAAATACTGAAACATTCGGGAAAAAATGAATAATATTTTTACATTGCAGCAAGATTTTCATTTCAGTACAAACTACGAGGTGTGGATTAAACCAGTAATTTAATAGTTAAAATTGTAGTAGATGTGGCAGGGATCAGCATCAGCAGGTAAACCCTCATTTTTTTGTTTAGGAAAAGCGACAAATTTGAGACGTGAAAATCATTTACGCTGCCACGAGAAGTGATCTCAATTTTTATTTCTCTAAGCTACCTTATTTAGGTAGTAAATGGTATTGTGATATCACAGTTCAGGACATTTATTAGAGGAAACTGTCTTTTCGCTCCAAAACCACCCACCCACAAACACCCACCCATCCACCCACACACACACATACACACACCCAACCACACACCCAACCACACACATCCAACCAGACACACCCAACCAAACACCCACCCACCCACACACACGACAGTGCGCGCTCAGTGACAGGAGTAAGAATTTTTTCCTAGGTTCTTTTATTATCAGTAATATGCAATGTGTCACATGTACAATCTATCAAAAATCAGACTTGTTACAATGTTAAAATATGAATATAAAAACTAATAAAGTTTACCAGGCAGTTCACAAACTTGTACCTGGCAGGAACAAACTTCCTTACAGAAGGATCACTCGAGGTTAACTAATAAGAAAACTTAAGAAGAGGAGACAACCATTTTAATGTCAAGAGTCCCACTGCAGATACATTACTGTTGTTACCGATTCGCCTGTTGATGTTTTTAATGATACTGCTGGTGGTGATGCTGCAATAGCAGCTGCTAATGCTGCTCTAGTTATTATTACTGCTGATGCCGATAATGCCATAAGCATCTTGGAAACGTACCCACTTCGGTTTTCTTATTTGCTGCTGGTGGGCGGCCAGACAAGCTTCAGGTGTCGAATTCCGCTCGTTCAGTATATACCAGAATATACGTCCTCTTTTGGCATTAACCTTTAATTAAATTTCACGCGACGACACTATGTGGCTGATTGGTATCCAGAGATATCTCAGAGAAACCTGGAAAGTCTTCAGGAGCGTCGCTGCCAAGCCTGCCCGTTGAGGCCCGCTCTCCCTTTCTCCAGACGTGACTAATGGCGCTACGCTCTCGCCCAGAGCCGTAGAGCTAAACTGATAATGCTGCATTATGAAAACCTCGCTTCTCAAGCACCGGTGATAAATGGCTTCTCATAATTACAATTAGCCGGCACCTACATGAGGAACCCGAATATTAGGGGCATAATAACTTAGTCGCATTTTTTTCCCCACTCTGGTTCCAAGGGTTTTATTTTCCTGGGGAGCGCGTGAGCCGGCCTTTCCTATAACTTGAAGCCTCGAGATTAAATGTATGATTAACAGTGTCTCCTGCCAGGTCCTTCTCGTGATGAATGGGAGGAGACGCTCTTAACCTGCGTTTGAGTTCGTGGAAAGAGAAGCAGCAGGACTGGTGCATGCTTCTATCATGCCTGTCCTATGCCTCTAATATGTTTGTCATGCCTCTCGCATAGCCGTTACATTCCAGTCACATTTCGACATTTGTGAGAGAAATTCACAAAGCGTTTCTCTGTGTTTAGCAAATATTTTTTTCTTCAAGATTACGCGGCACCATCATGGAACTCAAATTTCGTCATGCATACATAAAGCAAGGAAGTGGTTTGTTTACATATAGACTAATACTAGAAAAAAACATCTTAGGACAACAGGGTAGAAGACCTCATGCTCATCGTTACAAAAATATCAATAATGTATTAGCAATGCGTACGTCCAGCTGATTATATTAATGGGAAATCTTTAAACTCGTAAGGGCCACAGAGTCCTTTCGAGGAAGTCAAGACAGATACAAGGGAAGGGTAGGGTAAAATTTTTTGAATCAAGAACCTTTCACTAGCTTCAAGGAACCCCTTTTGATAGGGAATGATGTCATTACATTTACTGTACGTAATAACACGAGGATGGGTAAATTAGGCAGGTTCTCTTTTTTCATGCGCTTCATGTGACAGATATGTACCCTGACGACTGTGCAACACTTTTACAAAGTTTATTCGCGGAGGGCTTACTGCAACACTTATTTCTAATAAGACGAGTATACAAATTTAGGTCTCCTCTGCAACACTCCTTTCTTGGAGAAGTTTATCCTTGGAGGGCTCCCACGAAACACTGCTTTCTTTGATGTGTAAATTCATGGAGGGTTCCACAACATATTTTCTCTGGACGAAAATATGGGCTCCTCTGCATCACTTCTCTCCGGAACAAGTACATTCGTGGAGGACTCCTTAATGCAACACTCCTTTCTTGAGCAAGCATATCCGTGGAGGGCTTCTCTCAAGCACTCCTCCAGCGAGTTCTTGCCCTACGGTCTCAGGAATCCATGATTATCTCGTCCATCTTCCCTTGCTGTTTTGCTCTCTCTGACCGGGTGAGAAAGAGGATGATGCCAGGCCTTATCCATATATAATAAGAGAACATTCTGTATCATCTCTTTTTTGGGCCATGATAGGCTGTACGTTTACTTCAGTATCTTTTCTAGATATAAGTTAGACCATTATTTTTTTTTGTTTACCTCTAGGGGAAAATAATCCGATTTTCTTTTTCTTTCCCTGGAAAGGTGAAATATATTTTCCACACAAAAATGAGAATTGCTGTTATGGGATTTGTGCAGGATAGAAAGATGATAATGTATTTTTTCATTGGACTCTCTCTCTCTCTCTCTCTCTCTCTCCCCCGTCATGGCACCCTTAATCTCGTTCACGTTTCACATCCCTCTTCATTCCCTATATATTCTTTCCGCTCATTCTTCTATCTCTTTCATATCTATCTCTTTCCATCCACCCTCTCTTTTCTTACAGCCCTTTCTCTTTCCCATCTTTTCGAACTCTCTCTCTCTCTCTCTCTCTCTCTCTCTCTCTCTCTCTCTCTTTCCCCCTTTTTCTCCATTTTTTTTCAATCCCTCTTATTGTCCGTTCTCTCCATCCTCCTCTTTTTGCTGTCGATCCTCTTTTCTTCTCTCTCTCTCTCCATCTTCCCTTCTCGCCCATTCCTCCACTTTCACTTCCACCCCCGCTGGGATACAATAAGACCCTAGAGGGCAGGATATATTACACAGGATACACACACACAGCTGGCAGACCTCGCTCGCTGTAGCTCTCACTCTCCCGAGTTCACACCCTCGCATCAGTAGTCAAGTTCCGTATTAGCTTCTAATGTGGCAGCAGAGGAACAAGACTTCCCTCTTCCGCTGATTTTTGCTGCCACTTGGCATCCCGCTGAAAAAGAGAATACCTAATGAGACTAATTCATTTTACTGGTCGTGGCCACGGCAAGCTATCCTTTCTTCGTCCCAATTTCTCGGCCTCGCTTACTTGTTCTAACCCAGCAGACAAAATCAACAGTTATAAAGTGAGATACGGCAAAGTCTAGTACCGAGATTATGTTCATGTATTCATTTATGAACGCATTCATATACGAGTTTGTATTCACGAAGGCATGGATTCATGCTTTCATGCATTCGTGTATTCATGTGTGAATTTACGCGTACATTTTCATATGTATATATATATATATATATATATATATATATATATATATATATATATATATATATATATATATATATATGCAGCCTTTTATCCACTTCTCCGAGGCTATAATCCCACAATTTACACCACAGAGGTGGACCCCATCCTATATATATATATATATATATATATATATATATATATATATATATATATATATATATATATATATATATATATATATATATATATATTATGGGTAGTAGGTTGGTAGACAGCAACCACCCAGGGAGGTACTACCGTCCTGCCGAGTGTAAAACGGAAACCTGTATTTGTTTTACATGATGGTAGGATTGCTGGTGTCTTTTTTGTGTCTCATAAACATGCAGAATTTCAGGTACGTCTTGCTACTTCTACTTACACTTAGGTCACACTACACATACATATACAAGCATATATATACACACCCCTCTGGGTTTTCTTCTATTTTCTTTCTAGTTCTTGTTCTCGTTTATTTCCTCTTATCTCCATGGGGAAGTGGAACAGAATTCTTCCTCCGTAAGCCATGCGTGTTGTAAGAGGTGACTAAAATGCCGGGAGGGAGGGGCTAATATCCCCTTCTCCTGTACAAATTACTAAATTTAACAAGAGAAACAATCACTGGGGAAGATGAAAGATAGTTCTAGGCGTTTCGTATTGTAATCAACACATCAAGAACTTGCAATATTTCAGAAATGAGTAGGAAGTCCAGGTAGAAGCGTTCAAGAGAACGACTCCAGCTTGAATGAGATGGCATCAGGCACTAGGTTATCCTTGGCAACTCGCATATGCTGCTATGTAGTATAACTGTCGCCATCATCTATGTTGCTGTGAGTGATAGATGCGGTTACCTAACTAAATCCGTGTATTTCGAGATATTCTTAAAAGCCTGAATACCTATCACTCAGGCCTCAGTTACAAGTTACTACGTCTAACTTTCTTGGGTTATCATGAGTAACTCACACACATGTTACAATGAATGACAGTTGCAAAGTTTCTTATCACTAGGACCAAAGAAGTGATAAATCACTCTGCCTGATTTTCTTAGGTTATCCTAGAGAACTCACATATACGTATGTTGATATGTAAGTCGCAATCATGTAAATGTTGCTACTGTTGCAATCAACTAAACTTGTGTAACCGTAGTAGATACTCATTACAATATATCCTCAACACGGTACCAGAAAAAAAAAATAGTGACAAGGGCACATTACCTCCACCAACCCACGGGAAATGCTATACTTTCCCCAACTCTGTGTGTACGGTGACACAAACAGTGGGACGCGATCTCTGTATGTTGCCAAGTATGCTAGTTGTAACCCCTTATTTAACTTATCACAATACACCCTCAAAACAGAACCAGAGAAGTTGAGAACTGACTTGGAATTATTGTCACCTACACCCACCAAGGGGACGCTGAACCTTCCGGAATTACCCATGTATGGCGGGTTGCATGATGAAACACGCAAGCCAGGTGGGGAGAACGAAGATCTAACGGCACTAAATCCTCAGGAGGATCCATTACATAATGAGCAATCTGGGAATTTTGTATAGTATCCTTAATGATGACTGGGCACATTCGACTACTAAATAGTAGCCGAGTTTGTACAATCCAAGGCTAGAATTATACAAGGCATTCCTATCATGTTTTAAGAGAGGCTTCAATTATATTTCTTTCAGTAGGCGAAACGTTTCATAATAAAGATACCTAACTGTTGCATATGTGTCTTACCTAACAACCTGTCGGTATTTTATACCATTTTAATGTTCAATCTGTCAGACACTGCAACACAAGGGTATCTTGGTACAGACCTGCAATCAACTTGACTACTTCCACTAGTGAGCAGGCTGGATTTGAGAGGGACCTGATCTTTCAACATCTGAGTTCTTACCTCTCCTAGTGGCCTACGTCTCACCTCTTGGCGCTATAAAAAGCTCCATTCTGTCACTTCATCTCCATATTGTTTCATACTATGGAACAATGCTCTTCTCCAGACTGAGGGACTGACCACCTCAAAACTTTAAGGGTGATGGACTGATTACATCGTCTTCAAGTATCTTCTGCTTCTATCAACTTTTCTGTACTTGACTGAAGAAGCCTACTGTGTAGGCGAAACGTTTCATAATAAAGATACCTAACTGTTGCATATGTGTCTTACCTAACAACCTGTCGGTATTTTATACCATTTTAATGTTCATTTCTTTCAGTCATGGAAGTATTGGGTACGATGGCCTCAGCTGCTACCCACTTCGGCGGATGATTGCAAGTACTAACATAGTTAAAGACGTCATTCAACTCCTGAGCCGTCCTAATCGAATACCAATGTTGGGCTACAGTGATTTCGAGCAGATTACCTGAAAGAGGGCATATTGTGCATGGGACCTTGTGAACATCACCAAATGCGTTGCAGGTTGCCTTATTCAACTTCTGCTTCACTGTCTTAATGTTCTTGGAGACAATATTTATATTGAGCTTTTTTAAATCATGAAGGCTGACCATATTCTCACTGTAAGGCAAAATCAATATTTATCCTGGAAGGCACTTCCTTAGGATAAATTATGCATAAAGAATTGCTGGTTGCCAATAATGCCTTCTCAATAAAATCCCTAGGACATCTCAGTTTAGTTACTATGTTCATTATCTTAATTTCATTATCTAAATACTCCGAGCTTTAAGTGCGCAAAGCTCTCAAAAGCATTCCTTTTAACCCTAAGTTAGGGTTAAGTTAGGGAAGTTAGGCATGAAAAGCAATCGTGTTTTCTGTCGAATAAGGAGAATGAAAATTAGTTTTTCTCATAGATCTCCGAAAATCTATCTGAACATGATAAAATAAATTGATATTACAGGCTTTTAGTAATATTAAATAAATTTAAACCGCTCTATGATAAATACACCAAAATTTAGGAAAAAAATATTACGTTGGTTAGGTGAGGTTTCTAAGCCAGGTTTGGTCCAAGTATAATTTTTGTTACATTGCCAGTAAAAAAAATATATCACTTATAAAATGCTTTTTATATAAGTCCAATTTTTAAGGGAGTTTGACGTGTGCGTCGAGCACCAGATACTGATAATGATGTTGCTGGTTTATGTTTTTATAACTACTGCCGAGAAATTAGTAATGAATGGAAGGTTGAAGAATGAACAGAGGGAGGGAGAGAGAGAGAGAGGGAGGGAGAGAGAGAGAGGGAGAGAGAGAGAGAGAGAGAGAGAGAGAGAGAGAGAGAGAGAGAGAGAGAGAGAGAGAGAGAGAGAGAGAGAGAGAGAGAGAGAGAGAGGGAGAGAGAGAGGGAGAGAGAGAGGGAGTGAGAGAGAGAGGGAGTGAGAGAGGGAGTGAGAGAGGGAGTGAGAGAGAGAGAGAGGGAGAGTGAGAGAGAGAAATACAGGGAGAGAGAGAAATACAGGGAGAGGGAGAGAGAGAAATACAGGGAGAGGGAGAGAAATACAGGGAGAGGGAGAGAGAGAAATACAGGGAGAGGGAGAGAGAGAAATACAGGGAGAGAGAGGGAGAGAGTGGTAGGTTGGAGAAGGGTGAGAGGGGCACGAGTTTGTGTTGTGCAGTTATATTAAACTGGAATAAGTCAGATCTTAGTGGATCAGCCATGAGGCGGAACAACAAGTTGTTAGTGAAAACAACAGGTTATTAGTGGGAACAGCAGGTTGTTAGTGAGAACAACAGATCACGTTGATGGAAAGATGCTCCGGTCACTTCGACTTGTGTGTGTGTTGATCATTTGTGGAATTGCTCACCTATTTAATACTACAGAATATGAGTTTTCGCTTGCAGTGTCCCAGCTATTAAGCTTATCGAAAATATTTTTAAAATTTACAAGGGATTTGACTCCCTAATTTTTTTTATGTTATTCCACTTGCTACAGTATTTGAGAAGAAATATCGTTATAATTATTAGGAAGTTCTAAACCCATGGAAGTCTAACAACGAATAGAAATGAGAAGCAATCAAATATGATTCGTGGAAAGGAAGGGTAACCCAAATTTCTTGCATCATTAGCTTTTCACTACTGTTAAAGTATTCTCTTGAAGGGCGTTTCAGCCTCTTTTTCATATTACTGATACCACGAAAATTCCTTGTCCACTTTTCCCACATGTTTTTAAACTATATATGTACGTAGAGGGAGGGAGAGAGAGAGAGAGAGAGAGAGAGAGAGAGAGAGAGAGAGAGAGAGTTATATTAGCTCTGAATCCTTTTAGTCTTTGTCTTTTTTTTCAGTTCTGGAATCTACTGTATCGCCCGTCTTCGAGCATTTTATAATCCGTATATTTTCTTAGGCACCAACAACATACCACAGCCGCAAACATCAAATTTTGGCCTAATGTACAATATACAAAATGAAAGCATTTCGTTATCCGTATAACTGATTTTCTTAATTAGTCTATGTAGCGCAGGAGTTTCTAAATACTACATAAATGCTTTTCAGACTATAACTTATTTATAATCCATCATCTTGTTGGGTGTGTACATTAAAATGGCATGTAATACCGTCAGGCCGTTGGAAAAAGAAAAAAAAATCAAGACGACATTTTGTTGGCAACGTTTCGGTCCTGGAACCGTGGTCACTTCAAATGTGCATATGAAGTGACCAAAATAATTTCCTGATAATTGTTTTAGTCATAAGATGACCTTTTCAATGAAGCTTTTGGTTATATGACCTACACCTTCTGTTGATGTACATTTGTATTAAAATATTTGGACTGGAATGTACTACTGCTTTTGTGGGGGTTTGCTCACGGGATGCGCGAAGCTGCTCAGTAAACTTGTTCCTGGGAGCAAAATCTTATAACCTTCATCAATTTAATTCTTATTCTCGTTCTGCCATTTATTTATATTTTATACCCTCTGGCTGAGGATAAATCTACGCTTATCTCAGATATAGGTGTGAGGATAACATTTAGAAAATTAATATTGTAACGTGAAATGTATTTTGCGAAGGGTTTCGGAAGTGTAGTGATCGAGAAGAAGGGTAATGTAGCGTAAGTGATACACGGATCGAGGTGAGGCAGTATCGAGAAGGGTGTGATATACCAGTCAAGAAAAAATGCAGGTATCAAATGCCTCCATAACAAGAACATTTATTGAAAGAAAAGAAAATGAATGAGAAACAAGGACGAAGGCAAATACGTCGGCCCTTTTTTTTTTGCGAGTTCAGGGGAAATTAAATGAAAGTCAATTACTTGGTTCAATGAAACGAGCCTAACAACGTCTGATAAAGGAAAAGAAGAAAGATGTAGCTGATATATTTCTGTTTTGGAAGTCACGATCTGCAAAAATTGCAATTAAATGAATCTCAAGGTTTACCGTAAATCCAATAACAGAAACTAACAACTACATTTCCTATCTCATCAAGACAATAAAAAAAAACACTGAGATTATTGGATTCTTCCTTTAAGCCCAAAGGATTTGTTCTTGGCCTGTGTCCCTGGAACTAGAATGCGACTACAACAACAGGATTTTCATCGAACTACACTACCCCAGCACTTCATCACCTACTGCAGAAGAGCTGAGAAGATATTACACAAAACCAGACCTGACTTCACCCCAGAAGATACATAGTCCATTTAGAAACACAGATAGCAACCTATAGTAACATTGTAACAGAGAGTAACCTAGATAGTAACCAAAGCCAACTTCAGGTTTGCTTACATATCTTCCAATAACATCAAAGATTTAGTCAGTGTGTCTACTACTTCTTACCTTGCTGAGGACGTGAGAAGAATTACGTAGATAAAACTTTCAAGAATCTGAACACAAGAATCAGAGAACACAGGTATGCTTTTCCAACTAATGACACATACAACACTTGCACAATACATTGTAACACAGATAATCATGTTATGAACTTCTCCGAAGCAGACAGGCGAAGCCGATTTTGTTTAGGATCAGCATTGATAGCAACAACTAAAACCATTACATAAAACTCAAACCCATTCTTAGTCTTAGAAGTACTGCCTAACCTAATTCTCACTAAACCTTACAACACTATCACACAGCTACAGGTGACTTCACCAGCAACTCTGTACCTGACGATCCTTTCCTCAATCACCATGTATTCGCTCATGTCTCTTGTCTATGTATGAATTGATAAGGTTCCTAGTGGACGATACGTCTTCTAAATAAGGTGCCATAACCCATTGTGTCATGCATTCAAAATACGGAAAAGACACAGGCGTTGAAACTGCAACGCAAATTGAGAATAAAGAACTTCCCAAGAGAGTAGCAACTCCGTAGAAGGCAACTTTAAGCGCAGACGAAGGAAATTTTTAAGATAAAATGAGGCCAGCAGGGGAGAATGGATATGAATGCAATGACCAGCAGGAGGAATTATGCGAACGGAGAGAGCGGGACGAAGCAGCAGGGGAAAACTCAATTCTCGCTTAGGAAACATTCTGGGGAAATATCTAGAAGTGAGAGGCAGTGGAACAGGGGTGAATACATTAACACTTACAGCCCTCTCAATACCGACGGGAAATTTACATAAGTTGTTAATTCCAGGAGGCTAGGTTAAGGACAAATGCGGATGTATTATCTCTTCAGTACATATGTTCTTCCCTGTTTTAGCCACATTTTCTTAATTTTCCTTCTCGTTCTGGTAAACTGTATATCTCCTCTGAAGTACCTTAATAACAATTCTTCCCTCTGGATAATATCCTTCTCCTCGTCCTTTCGCCCTGGTAATTAGTGTGTGGAACGAGGGGATAATCCTTTTAACATCAACCTCCATACTGCGGTGCAGTCAACGGCAAGCAAGCAACTTATCAAGAAAACAGTGGGAACAATCAGTGATCGAATGACTTGACTGGCACGAACATAGTCTCCTCAAGACTCGTGGTCAGCTTATATTTATTCACGAAAATGTACTAAACCCATTTGTTCTTTTCTGTATAACAGGAAAAGCCAAATGGGTATTACAAAAAATTAATGGAATATAAAAACAATGTTATACACACTTGCAAAGGCATTACGAGACAAATTTATGGGAAAAAAATTATACAGAACAGGCGTTGCATATTATGAATCCATCACACAAAAAGCGCGCGTCATTGCAAGAGAGCATCTGTTTTACATAATCCAATATTTGTTGCAAATCAAAGCCTACGTAGAAGCCAAAAAAATATTGGGTAAGAGCGAGACAAAGCCTTCAAGAAAGAGTCCATAATATATAATCCAAAATTTATTATAGGTCAAAACAGACAGATCAGTCTAAGTTTAAAAGTATGGGGTTCTATTAATTTTTTTTTCATTGTTAAAAACTTATGAGGTTACTGACATGTCTTTGTTATTACTATTACTCTACTTTTTCTTGTTATTGCTAGTATTACGCAGGACATTGTAGAAAATGAGTAAAAAACACTCAATTAATAATGTCAGTGACTGGATTTGTTCTGAAACCGGACGCGTATTATTCCTGGTCAGTCAGAGCAGCCAGAACAGGACAGGAGTGGTGTGAAGTCAGTACTGGAAGAGCGGTGGCTGGAACAAGACGTTATAGTCTGGTGTTTGTGTAAGTAGGGGGATATTTTGGGTAAGTTTGTGAATTATTATATCATTATTATGTGAACAAATTACCTGCATGGGGTTTACAGGGCATTACCTGAATTATGTGCAAGTAATTTGGGTGAGATAAGTGGGATTTAAGTTACAGCAGGTTGCTGAACTGTAACTCCCTCGATGCCCACTTCTTCACCACTCACAAAAAAGCTAGACTTGACATTAAATTAAAAATTATAATATTAAAACCAGCTACTCTGGTAAGTTAAAGTTGTGGACTGAATATTATTAGGTTTGCTGGGCACACAAAATATAATTGGTATTAACACTTACCATTTAATTACTGGAAAACACTTAATGCTGATGGAACACAACCTAACATTACCCTAGCAGCTAGGATTTACGATGGCCAACGCAAAAACTACTGTACATTATAAGAACATAAGAACATAGGAACACTGCAGAAGGCCTACTGGCCCATACGAGGCAGGTCCTTATCAAAACGACATCTACCTAAAGCTACTCAAGAAACAACTCCCGCACCCCCCAACACCAATCAAACCCAGCCCCTCCCACTCATATATTTGTCCAGTCTCTTCTTAAAGCTACCCAAGGTCCTAGCCTCTATCACCCCACTGGGAAGACTGTTCCACGCATCTACAACTCTGTTAGAAAACCAGTACTTACCTATGTCCTTTCTAAATCTAAATTTATCCAACTTAAATCCATTATTCCTGGTTCTTACCTGGTTCGACACCCTCAGTACTTTATTAATGTCTCCCTTGTTTACGCCCGTCATCCACTTATACACTTCAATGATATCTCCCCTCATTCTACGCCTCTCCAGAGAGTGGAGATTTAAGGCTTTAAGTCTATCTTCATACGGGAGGTTCCTTACACAGTAAATCATTTTAGTCATTCTTCTCTGTATGTTCTCTAATGAGTCTATGTCCATCCTGTAGTAAGGGGACCAAAACTGAGCAGCATAATCCAAATGAGGCCTCACTAGTGATGTATAGAGCTGTAAAATAACTTTTGGACTTCTGTTACTTATACTTCTTGAGATAAATCCAAGTAATCTGTTGGCCTTGTTGCGCACACTGAGGCACTGCTGTCTTGGCTTTAGATTTCTGCTTACCATGACTCCCAAGTCTTTTTCACATTCTGTATGACCAAGCTCTACTTCACCTAGATTATAGCTTCGAGGGTTATTTTCATTACCAAGGGCAAGTACCTTACACTTATCCACATTAAACTTCATCTGCCATTTCTCAGACCAAGACATTAATTTGTTCAAATCGTCCTGGAGTTCATTGATATCCTCCTCAGAGTGAATTATACGGCCTATCTTTGTATCATCAGCAAACTTACTCATGTCACTAGTAATCCCTTCATCAAGGTCATTAATGTAAATTATGAACAAGAGAGGGCCTAAAACTGATCCTTGTGGAACGCCACTAGTGACTAATCCCCAATCAGATTTCACTCCATTAATGGTAACTCTCTGCTTTCTATTGGTAAGCCATGCCTCAATCCATGCTAGAACTTTACCTCCTATACCATGAGCTGCCACTTTTCTTAAGAGTCTCTTGTGAGGTACTCTGTCGAAGGCTTTACTAAAATCCAAATAAACAATATCATATTCCTTATCACTGTCAACTGCCTCAAATGTTCTATTGAAGAACGTCAGTAAGTTTGTCAGGCAGGAACGACCTCTCGTGAATCCATGCTGAGATTCATTTATCAAGTTATGCTCTTCAAGGTGACTTCTGATAATGTCAGCTATAATTGATTCTAATAACTTGCCCACTATAGATGTCAGGCTTATTGGACGGTAATTTGAAGGAGTGGACTTATCCCCTGATTTGAATATAGGAACCACATTAGCCATCTTCCACATCTCTGGCACAACACTGGTAAGGATGGACGCATTGAATACACTCGTTAATGGCTGACTAAGCTCCATCTTGCATTCCTTAAGTACCCTTGAAAACAACTCATCGGGTCCCGGGGACTTATTTTGTTTCAGTTTGTCTATCTGTTTAATAACCATGTCCCTCGTGACAGTAATATTAGTTAACTTAAATTCATCAGGAACTAAATAATTGTTAATTATTGGAATCTCATTTACATCTTCCTGTGTAAAAAACTGACAAAAAATAGTCATTAAATAAGGAACACATTTCCAGTTCATTATCTGTCAGCTGTCCATTCCCAGATTTCAGAGGTCCTACTTTTTCCTTCACCTTCGTCCTATACACTTGAAAGAACCCCTTTGGATTAGTCTTTGATTCATTAGCGACTCTAATTTCATAGTCACGTTTAGCCTTTCTAATCGCCTTTTTTACTTCTCTTTTAAGCTGAACATATTGGTCAGTAAGGTTAACCTCTCCTCTTCTGATGCGCCTATAAATTCCCCTTTTCTCCCCTAATAGATGCTTTAACCTCCTGTTAACCCATTTGGGATCGTTATTATTAGACCTAATTTCTCTCTGGGGAATGTATATACTCTGGGCACTGTGTACATTATTAAGAAAACAATCATAAAAGCAGATCCCTTCATATTCATAAGTATGATTATCGTCAATAAAATCATTAGCTAGATAACCCCAATCAAGATTAGACAGATGTTCCCTAAGTCCATTATAATCGGCAGAACGAAAATCGGGGATTTTTACTGTATTATCATTATTCTTGCATTCCCAATTAATGCTAAAGGTGATGGATTTGTGATCACTTGCGCCAAGCTCTTCAGTGATCTCCAGATTATTCACGAGTGTTTCCTTATTTGACAAGACTAGGTCTAGCAAATTATTACCCCTGGTAGGTTCAGTTACACTCTGTTTCAGAAAACAGTCCTGAACTGTTTCCATGAAGTCACTGGACTCTAGATTACCTGTCAAAGAATTCCAGTCAATTTGGCTAAAGTTAAAGTCCCCTACTATGACTACGTTACTGTGTACAGAAGCCCTAACAATTTCGTCCCAAAGAAGTCTCCCTCTATCGTGATCCAAGCCTGGAGGTCGGTATATTACACCTAGAATTAGTTTTTCTTGACCCTCCACGAACTCTACCCAAACAGACTCTGTTACTGCTCCATCTATTTTTATACCTTTTTTTATGCAACTTTCACTTAGTTAAGGTGTGTTGTTAGGAAGGATTCATTGAAGTCCTAAATTTTTCCGTCCTGGTTGCCAAATTGTAAGGGCTTTCTACACTATTTATCCCAATTCTTCAGCAGGAACGTGTCAGAAATTTCTAAATTACGGACTGAGGCCGATATACACCAATTGACCTTCGAGAACGCCTCAATACATTGTACAATTCAGTCCAGTATTCACACATTAAATTCAATATGGCGTCTCTCCCCGGCTTCTCCGCAGCTCTTCTACACCCCCTCACTCGAAATTTCTCGAAAGGCTCAAATAAGAACATAAGAATGTAGGAACACTGCAGAAGGCCTACTGGCCCATACGAGGCAGGTCCTTATCAAAACGACATCTACCTAAAGCTACCCAAGAAATAACTCCCGTTCCCCATGACACCAATCAAACCCAGCCCCTCCCACTCATATACCCGTCCAGTCTCTTCTTAAAGCTACCCAAGGTCCCAGCCTCTATCACCCCACCGGGAAGACTGCTCCACGCATCTACAACTCTGTTAGAAAACCAGCGCTTACCCATGTCCCCTCCAAATCTAAACTTATCCAACTCAAATCCATTATTCCTGGTTCTTACCTGGTTCGACACCCTCAGTACCTTATTAATGTCTCCCCCGTTTATGCCCGTCATCCACTTACTCACTTCAATGATATCTCCCCTCATCATCAGCATCATATTTTATTACACATTATATTATTCATTTATATAAGTTTTACAGTTAGGAAATTATGTAAAAAAAAAAATCCACAAAGTTTATGCCATAGGTTGTTTAATAATTTTGTATGTACTCTTCTAATTTTACCTGTAAGGCCATAGTGTGCACGGGTCTGGGTAGTGGAGAGTACAGATAATAATGTTTTGCCTGCAGGTTAAGATGCCGGCAGAAGGGAGGGGGGGGGAGTTGTTAAGGAGCCCCTCTGTTAATATGTACAGGTTCAGTTGTATAAGTAAATTTACTATTAATATAGTTATATTTTTGTATATGTTAGTTTTTGTGCCCTTCCTGATAGTTAATATAAATAGTGACCATTTACCTAATGTTTTTTGTGAAGAAACAAGATTGGCCCTAGCTTGGTTTTGTTTAATATTTTAAATGCCCCTAGACATGCTGGCGCATGGGCGTGAAGCCCATGCGCCAGCATTTATTTTTACGTAACGTAAATAACTACGTTACACTAGCACTACTTGGGTGTTGCTATATTGTTTTGGATTACGACGACTGTCAACAAAGCTACAGCTAATTACGACACAGACTATGAATGATGATAATGATTATAACTAATATTACTGGATTATTATTATTGTTATTACTGGGTAAAGTTGCCTCCCATAAACACCAAGGAGGACGTTTCATACTCTATCTTCGTTTTCAAATCTTTCATTATTCTTTCGAGGACCAGAGATCATCCATACATGCCTTGTGTAGGCGTAGGTTTAGCCCCCAGAAGGTGGCGGATATTACTCCAGAACTGTTCAGGACGGTGTTTGTATTGCTTAGCCTGGAGAACAAGATACGTATTTCCAAATTATGTTTTTTTGCTGGGTAATTAGAAAGTAGGGATGTATAATAAGCATATCAGAGAATGATTCACCTGACATGAAATAATGTTTGGTGAATGAACCGGAGTTTGCTAAGGAGGCTTTTAACCGTAAGGTTTCATTGGGGGTGAAGCAATTTCAGTACTTGTCTAGCGCCATTCAGATGGCAAGCGCACCGCAGGGCTAGAACGTTTAAAGAGAAAGAGGTAATAACGTTTGTCTTCAACTTTTAGCGTGTAAGAATTTAGCGTTGGAGCACTGAAGAGAATAACAACTAGGCATGTGTGTATGTGTGTCTCAGCAGTGTTTATCACGGTAAGGGATTATGAGAGAGGGAACCGTCTAGTCGTGGCGGGTGTGGCTATGCAGCACTTTTTCACATCAAAAGTTACAAGCATTCAGAATTTAACGTTTTTATTATTCTCGGTAACTTTGTACCCAGGCATATAGTGACTGATTTTTTTACTGTATTTATGGATACAAAATACTTGTGTATCTGTTAGAGAGAGGATGTTGAAGCTACCATCCTCTTACTCAAATCAAACCTGATTAGCTCTCCCATTCTCGAGGAGCAGTAAGATATCTACGAGTTTAAAGGAAAAAACGGAATAACAAAGTTTTTAATATTAAATAGTAAAATTATATTATTTATTTTTTGATGTTCATTTAACAATATACTCTTGTTATTTTAGTTTGTGTGTGGTGTTTGTTCATTAGTGTTGAGTGAAACTGCGAGTAGCGGGTCAAGATAATCCAGCTATTGTTTCTCAGTCATTGTTCTTCCCTTGACAACAACCTGTTCCACCATCACCACCACACACTGTACCATGGCAACAACCTGTTCCACCACCACCACACACTGTACCATGGCAACAACCTGTTCCACCACCACCACACACTGTACCATGGCAACAACCTGTTCCACCACCACCACCACCACACACTGTACCATGGCAACAACCTGTTCCACCACCACCACACACTGTACCATGGCAACAACCTGTTCCACCACCACCACACACTGTACCATGGCAACAACCTGTTCCACCACCACCACACACTGTACCATGGCAACAACCTGTTCCACCACCACCACACACTGTACCATAGCAACAGCCTGTTCCACCACCACCACACTGTACCATGGCAACCAGTACCACCACCACACACTGTACCATGGCAACAACCTGTACCACCACAACACTGTACCATGGCAACAAAACCTGTACCACACACACGGTACCATGAAAGCTGTACCATCATCCCCCACACTATACCATGACAGTAACCAGTACCACCACCCCCACACACTATACCATGACAGTAACCAGTACCACCACCCCCACACACTGTACCATGACAGTAACCAGTACCACCACCACCACACACTGTACCATGACAGTAACCAGTACCACCACCACACACTGTACCATGACAGTAACCAGTACCACCACCACCACCACACGCACTGTGCCATGATAGTAACCACCACCACCACACACTATACCATGACAGTAACCAATACCACCACCCACCTCACACTGTACCATGACAGTAACCGGTACCACCACCACCACACACTGTACCATGACAGTAACCAGTACCACCTCCACACTGTACCATGACAGTAACTAGTACCACCACCACCACCACACACTGTACCATGACAGTAACCAGTACCACTCTGCTTCACACAATAATTAAGAATCCTCCCAAGAATGCTGTATTCTCGGGATTTAATATATATTCATGGGTAAGGGCTAAATGCATATGGGTCCTACAGCGCCTGAGGAATGGGAAGTATTCAAGTTCAATGAGGAAAGGAAGATTAGCTCTAATTCCCTAGAATAAGAGTCCACTGGTCTTTCTCAGATGAGCTCTAATTTAGAGCCTCTGAACACTAGTAGATCAGCTTTCAATAGTCCTATAGTAAATGTTAGTGCAGATTCGCATAACAAAAAATGCAGTGATGTTGGTGTGGCTGGAGATAGTAGTTAATGATTGTAATGATGATAAGTAATAATGAAATAGGAAACAATCAACCGTCTGACACGTAAAAAAATCAATGATATGTATTAAAGAAACAGGAAAGAAAGTGAGAGAGAGAGAGAGAGAGAGAGAGAGAGAGAGAGAGAGAGAGAGAGAGAGAGAGAGAGAGAGAGAGAGAGAGAGAGAGAGAGAGAGAGAGAGACAGACAGACAGACAGAGAGAAACCACAGAACGAACGATAAATCTTCCTCCCTCGCCCCTATTTCCAAGTACACGATAAATGGGAAATCCTGAAGGCGTCGGCGGCCGGATTAAGGTCATCAGAGCGGCAGGTTCTCCCTTCGTCCTTCGGAGTGGCTGCACCTCTGATTTTCAAGGGCGCCCACCACCTGTTACGACGAGCCGCATTCCCATCCTCCTGTTTCTCCCTTTTTTTTTTTTTTAACCTTGTGAGCTGCTACGTCTTTCTGAACGGATCACTTTTGTTTGTGCGTGTCGCACTGGAAGGGAAAACTGCTGATTCCTGTTATTATTTTTAATCTCAATGATTTTTGTACTTAAATGATTATCTGATGCTGAACTATTTATCTTAGACATAACTGTGGACATATTTTCCTTGTAATATTTAGTTATACTAATAAAAAGGTCCATCTCTGATTAAGTTAATGAAGGCAGGCTTTTGTGTAAAATGCAGGCACTGTATTTTCCACAAGCAAAATTCGAGTTCAGGTAACATAGATAACATAAATATAAACTTACACCATCATCATGTTAAAGCCCTAACACCACTTACTTCCATTCTCATCTAACACGCTCACACATGACGTCTAAAACCTCCTTCACACCTTCCTTTGAATCATTCCTATTTTTACACACTTTTATAATAAGCATTCCTTCTCCAGCCTTTTACGTGACTCAACCATCTTTACCTCTCGTCTGCTCCCTGAATTATACACTCGAAATATTCTAATTTCTTCACTTAATAATCTCTGCAATACACATCTTTACAACACATTGAGCTAACGCACAATTTCACTATCTCCAGCTTCTTCCTCGGTGCAATGTTGGCGCTAATTACGGGGTTTTACTTTGACACTAATCACACGTTAGTCCAGCTCACGTTGATCCCAGCCATCCCAGTTCTAAACCATGTAAACTCGTTCCTACGACAGGGTTATTACTGCTAAGCAGACTGATTACTTACCAATCTGATGTCTCTGATGACACCTGGCGCCTGATCCATTATCCAGGCAGTAATATCCTGTACGTTCAGCCTAACCCACGTGGTCGACACAATTAACTGTGGTACTGACTCCCTATAATCTGAACCTTATACCACACTAAGCTAGATCACTACCTACCTCGAACGAGATTATGGCTTGCAGTGTACACTGGACAAGGTTGTAAGCTCTAGGGAGGTCAACCGCGAACACGGACGGGTAAGGTAACAAGGTCATGTTCACTACACTTGACTGAATCGGTATGAGTCCAAAGATCGACAAATCACTTAACTGAGCCTTCAGTACTCTAACACCGTCAACCTTAACTAAGCGATGAAAGCAGTGTCGCTGAACGTCCCTTGCTGGACGTCGTGGGACGTCTTACATTGTGTCTTGTTGGACTGAGACAGTTATCCATGGTTGTTCAAATCGTACGTCGCCTCTCACCTAGGTATGGTTGCCAGAGGCGGAAAAAATGAACACTTACCAAGGGCTCTAGGCATGTGAGACAGTCACTGTGACATTCATAAATTCGAGATCCCAGCCTTATGGGTTAAGGTCTCGATAGCTATATCAAGCCACTGACGACTGAGATATGTCATAGGAACGGCCTCTCTAAAGAGGGAGGGGTTGACTAGGCAATACCCCTCTTTTTCCCCCAGTGGGTATGTTAATAGTCACTATGACACTGGGGTCAAGCACTCATCCCTAGTGGAATGGTGGAGAAGTCGGTGGAATCAAATTCCACCACAGCAACATTCAAAGACCATGGCCTCAACCCCATACATAAGTATCGGGACCACTTTTACATATTCGGCACGACATATATAATATATATATATATATATATATATATATATATATATATATATATATATATATATATATATATATATATATATATATATATATATATATATTGGCGATTTTGGCTGAAATAGCAACGTTTTTCTTGCCGAATAAGGCAAGCGAAAATTTGTGTATGCAATAATTTCACAAAAATCATTCTAAACCTAACGGAAAAAAATATATTTCATTGTATTTATTATTAAATTATTGTAATCTTATGTAAGGTTCTTTTGGTACAAAATGAAAACAAATATATCTTTAAATGAATAAGAGAAAATTTTAGAAAGGACTTAATTTTAAACGAGTTCTTGCTAATTGACCGGTTTTACCTATTTGGTACGACATATATATAATTTTTATTGCAGGCACATTTTGCAAGATTATTTTTCTAAAAAAAAAAAAATACGAATGTTCATTTTGATGGAATTTCCCTGAGATAAGGAGCATTTGATAGCGAAGGCAATTTTTTACAACACAGGGAATTCGCTTTGATACAATGATTATCTCGAGGAAAGGACATTAATGTGATGAAGGGAGATTATTGTGATTTAGGGAAATTATTTTGATGCAGGGATATTATTCTGATGCAGAATAATTATTTTGGTACAGGGAAATTATTCTGTTGTGGGGAGATTTCATTGAGACCTGAAGAGAGTTTAAGCTAAGAGAAAAAAAAATATTTTGATGGATTTTGAGAACCTTGACACAGGTTATCATGACACAATGATGTTATATTGGATTAAGGAGAAATGTCAAACATCGATTTTTTTTTCTTGCGCAATGAGATTTCTCTAACGCAGGTGTGATGTTCGAGTTAGAGTACTGGATGTTGTGTGGATGTTCGGAAAGGGAGTGACTGTTGAAGTTATAAATGAAAAGAAGTTGTATTGAGTGGCACAAAAGTAAAAGTTTGACGGAATAATTTAGATGATTTTGGTTGAATCAAGAGCTAAAGAAGGCGTGGCATTAACTGGTATTAACGCCACGCTCTAAGTAATCGTCTAAAGGTTATCAAAGTTTACATTCAAGAAACATGTGATTTAAACTATAATGGGCATATGAGAAATAGGGAATAGCCAATGTTTCTGTTTGTGCTAGGGACATATGATAATAAAGTACCTGTAAGTGACGAATGCTTTAAAGCATTGTGTCAAAGAATGTGTGATTTTTGGTACTTCCCGGTGAATATTGTGTTTGTGCCCTTCAACGTGAATAGAAATGGCCAAATTCTGTTGTGTGCGCCTAGTAGAGCTAGTGGTTTCACTAATTCTTACAGCTAGGCTTCTTCCAGATTTGACCTATGTGCTCATATAATGATTTAAAAGTCCTTGTATGGTGTTTCATGGATCTTGGGTGTGTCCCTTTGGATACACAGTTTCCAAAGTGACAATGCATTTCTCCTCTTTTCCTCTTGTCAACTAACAATACAATATCCAGTGTTTCAAAGCTCACATTTCATATTTCGTAGCAACGGGAGCTTCTGTATGTTATTACATAGTCTTTGGAGTTTTCATATTGTATTTGTGTTGCATGTCACACTATCCATCTAGCTTTTTGGCAGCTATAAATGAAATTACTATTTTTGTAGTTTGCAAAGGTAACATGAGTTTCTTACGACCGCATTTATATGATCTGGAGACAATTTATCGTCTGTCATTATCAGATATCCCCCCTCCCTCCCTCCTTTTTTTTTTTTTTTTTTTTTACATAGGGTTTGACAAGGTTAAGGATCCCTAGCTTTATTGACAAGCTATTTACAGGTTAAGGATTCCTAACTTTATTGGCAAGCTAAGAGCTGTTACCTACATCAGCTCATTTGAAAGCAATTTTTATTGTTATGAGACATACAAGTAGGGAACAGAATGAAGTTGGAGCCATCTGTGGGCCAGCATTTTCATTTGATCAACTGACTTTATCTCGTTGACATCATTATGCTGTACGAATGTGTTCCATACTCGAGTCATCCTGGGTATATAGGATCTCAGATGGAGTGAAGTTCTGGAGAAGGGTACAGCCACAGTGAAGTTGCTGCTTTCTGCCCGTCTTGTGGCATAAAAGCTTGTTTCACGCTGTCCTCGAAGTGGATCCAAGTGTGGTACTTTGACAATATTGGCCTTGTACATAACAGTAAGCCCACCCACATCCCTCCTGTGTTGAAGGCTCTGCTGAAATGACAGATCTATCCAGGATGGGTCCAGGCGAGAGATGAGACGTCTTGCTCTGTTCTCTACTCTGTCAAGCAGTCGCAGATGAGAGGGGGGGGGGCAGGCAAACCAAGAAAGTGGAGCATACTCAAGGTGCGAGCGTACTTGTGCCTCGTACTCTCTCTCTCTCTCTCTCTATTAGACGTTCTCGATATTTTACAACACACTATCCCTCATGTATCCTGGTAGAGTTTTCTCCTGTTTCCATTACATGTCTAAATATATTCCATCAAATATCTATCACACAGTTTGCTCAGTTTATCAAAGTCTTCTCGAAGGGATCTACAACGGTTTTGATTAATCATTTTGTAAATGATTTTTGCATCATCTTCATATTTACGTAGTTATATTTCTGGATTTTTTTTTATTATCACACTGGCCGATTCCCACCAAGGCAGGGTGGCCCGAAAAAGAAAAACTTTCACCATCATTCACTCCATCACTGTCTTGCCAGAAGGGTGCTTTACACTACAGTTTTTAAACTGCAACATTAACACCCCTCCTTCAGAGTGCAGGCACTGTACTTCCCATCTCCAGGACTCAAGTCCGGCCTCCCGGTTTCCCTGAACCCCTTCATAAATGTTACTTTGCTCACACTCCAACAGCACGTCAAGTATTAAAAACCATTTGTCTCCATTCACTCCTATCAAACACGCTCACGCACGCCTGCTGGAAGTCCAAGCCCCTCGCACACAAAACCTCCTTTCTGGATGTACTGGTATAAAGCCGACGTCTGTAGGTATAAATTGTAATGTGCAAAATAAACTGTTACTGGGACTTCGTTTAGCTCAGCGATGAGCTTTAACACGTCATGTTAAAGCTCTACCTTGAGCGAAACTTAACCCCAGTAAAATTTTGTTATACATTTACAGTACTGTAGTCTTGCTTAAACTTAGATTCCTTCTGAAAAATCATTTACAGAACGTATAAGTATTAAGATCTTGCTCTATTTTCCCCTTAAAATGCAACTTAGAAAGCAAGTTTCAAATACAATTACGATCATTTGTGTGAGAAATGGTTTAGAAAACCGACAAGTTGAAGAATGAGACACTTGTGCAACATTTGGGAATCTTTCTTGAAGAAACGTTTCGCCAGCCAGCGGCTTCTTCAGTCCAATATAAAGACGAACGGAGGAAGGAGGAGTTTGAGGTAATTTCTTCTGTATTTCAAAATTTTTAGATGTCTGTAAAATACTTTTGTTTCTCTTCTTAAGACACTGCATGGATCTGCTAACATTTTCAATATTCCTCAGTTTCTGTTCGCCAATGAAAGCTCTGAATCCCTTTTGTCTGCGATCATCATCAACTTGACAGATCGAGTACAGAACCGCAGTTGGTGGAGGGAGGATCGATCCTCCACCTCTCCTTCCTTGAATGACCCAAAGCAAAGTTCCGAGTCGTGTACTTCTTTTCGTACAGCAAATAATGTACAGCAGCTTCGCATGATAGAAGAAAATAATACAGAGAACAAGCTGTAATGCGACAACTTTCCTCTCTGAGTACAGCCTTATCAAGTCAATCATTGACGTGATGTTTACACAGGGTGAAACGTTGCCACAATAAAAGTTTACTCTCCCTTTTATCTTTTCTTCAATACTGTAGGTATTCCTGTGCATTACACAAGTCTCTGAGAGCACAACAGAATGCTGAATGTAAACGGGGATGGGAGGGGGAGAATAAAAGAAACACATAAATGAATAATAAAACTCGAAGTATAACAGAGTAAGACTAAAGGAAAGATGCAGGAAAAAACAATACAGAGGAAAGAAAACTGAGGTGTGCACAGGGGCGGAACAAGACGGTAATAGGGAGCCTAGACAGAGTTTAAGGTTGACTCAAGCTTGCCCAGGATTACTGTGTGCTAACACCCTCTGAAGTAGAATAAAGAATTCTCCCTCAAGCAGCGCGAATAGCTTATTCCTTTTCTGGGAGGATAAGGGTGATGGATGAAGAGAATTTTTTGGAAGATGAAAGGGAATGGATAAAGAGAAAGGAGAACAGCTTGAATGATATTTATAGACAGTTTGGGAAAGGTGAACCAACTCCTGCACTGTTATATTCGTAAATAATATAGATATGAAGTGGTGGTATTTCTGTGAAATTTACTCTCAAGACAAACCTTGATGGGCTGTGTCAATCTCCAACGATAACTCAAGCGATGAATAACTTGTCGAGATAAATAGTAATGGAGAATCTCACGTGGTGGGCTGAAGCAACCTCTTCCCATTTACTACTTTTCTATTTATCTCTACGTCACTTTCTAAACGTTCAGTGCAAATTTGCAATTATTATTGATTTTTAAGTTGGGTTAGAATAGGGTACCTTATATTATCCTATAAAACTGTATTTTTAGCCACGGAGACGAACAGAAACACTGCCAGTCACCATTCGTCTAACAAATGCGGTGACTGAACAGTCCCAGGAAACGTTCAAGTCTGCACGCGTATCACTAGCGAGGGGAGAACTGGTTGCCGAAGAGGCCTGCAGGTGTTCAAAGTTGGTGACCTCTGTCTTTGTGTATTCTTCATCTGCTGTCTGTTCACTGCAAATTTGCGCCAACAGGACAAGACGTCTTGTAGGCGTAAAACTATGCTAGCCAAGCTAAGTCATGTTTGGACAAACGTGTTACCGCCAGGTGATCCATTATACAATTATCATTTTGATCGTGGACGAATTACGACGTCATAACAGCGTATTGGACTGAAGAAGCCACTGGCTGGCGAAACGTTTCCTCAATAAAGATTCCCCTAATGACGTGTCTCATTCCTCAACTTGTCGGTTTTCGAAACCATATTTATCACACAGCGGATGTTCTAATGGTCAGATTATAACAGTTTGAGTTTGTGTTGAGATTGCCTGGTTCCGAGAGTTTCTTTTCACTGTTAGTGGACGGATAATAGTTTTCGCCATTCCTTGCCCTAAATGGCCGACACGGATTTAACTGCTACCAATAGAGCTTATCCGTCCAATGGGGTATTTTAAGAATAAGTTGGTTCCTCACAGTAGGATGTTGCAGCTGGCGATCATGCCCAGTGGAACTGTGTTGTATTAATATTGTCCTTTGAGAAGCTCGAGAACATGTTTGTTAATTATAACTTCCGTTAGTTCAAAAAATAATTATAAGCCTGATTACGTTGTGTTTTTTATTTTTGCATTATGCGGGTAAAGGAGTAAATCAACGCCACTCGACCTGACGTGGATCGCCCTCACTCGACCTGCCGCGGATCACCCTCACTCGACCTAACGTAGATCACCTACACTCTACCTGCTGCCCATCACCACTCACTCAACCTGACGTGGATTGTCCTCACTCGCCCTGACGTGGATCATCCCTCACTCGACCTGACGTGGATCATCATTTAACCTGACGAGGATCACCATTACTTCACCTGGCTTCGTAAAGTAACAGTGATTTACTGTTATGGTTCCCGCACGTGGGTGCTGGCGGCGGGTGGAAGGGATATACGAAGTCAAAGCTATTTCACATGCCTTAACCTTGTCATTTTGGTCGAATCTCTGAAAAAATGATTACGTAATTATCCTCGTGGGTTTGATCGACTATGAACAAATCATAAAGCCACTGAGAGGCGAAGACAGGGTGTAAAATTGATTCTGGGTGAAAATGAGTATCACATCCTCAAGCATTAGAGCGATGCTGTGCATGGCAGAGCTCTGCTCTCATTCGCTCGTCATTACGTCCCTGGTTACACGTGTACCGAGGTCGTCGTCTCTCCTTGTTATTGGGTGATGAATTTGCATACATATGGAAGTTACGTTATTCAGGCACCTCTGAATCCCGCGACAGTAATATGCATAACTGTTGGAATAATGTGATTTTATATATATATATATATATATATATATATATATATATATATATATATATATATATATATATATATATATATATATATATATATATATATATATATATAGGTAAAACTTGCGATTTTGGATTAAATAACAACGCCCTTCTTGCTGAATAAGACAAGCGAAAATTTGTGTATGCAACAAATTCGCAAAAAAACATTCTGAACCTAACTAAAAAATATGCTTCATTGTGTTTATTATTAAATTATTGCAAACTTATGTCCCCTCAAGGAAGGTTCCTTGATGTTGGTGAGGGGCTCTTGATTTAGGGAATTGGATCTGTGCTCCAGTTCCCCGAATTAAGCCTGAATGCCTTCCACATCCCCCCCAGGCGCTGTATAATCCTCCGGGTTTAGCGCTTCCCCCTTGATTATAATAATAATAATGCAAACTTATATAAAATACATTTAGTAGGATTAGGCTAAATTAAATTGTGCTTGTTATAATAAGGTTAGGTAAGTTTTCTAAGGTTCTTTTGGTACAAAATTATTAATTTTTACATTAACATAACTGAAAAAAAATATCTTGAAGCGTATAAGAGAAAGTTGTAGAAAGGATTTAATTTTAAAAGAGTTCTTGCTAATTGACCAGTTTTACCTATTAGGCATGACATCATATTTATATAAAGTATCTCCGTCCGTCCGTTCTAAATGATTCTTTGTTAAAATTCTTTAAGATTTTCTAGCAATTTCGCTGACTGATGTGCTCCTAGGGTAATATCTTCGGCGTGGTGTTGTCTCCCATTTACGTTACTAACATAGATGTTTGTTTCTCTTCGCCCATTGTGTACTTTGTCTCTGGTTTACCTCTCTTCTCCAATATTCATTGTCTTGCACTTCTCCAATAAATCTCCAGAAGCCACGTATTGGACCACCCCTGCAAAGTAAGTCTACTTTAAGGTTTTATCTGTTTTCTCCAGTTTAAATTCTTAGCCATAGTTTGACATGATCCACTTGAACCTGTGTGTTGAATTAGCCTCCACGACTTCAGTCACGTGGTACATTCCACACACCGCATAACACTGTAGAGAAGATTCTTATCTCTACTTCATTACTGAATATTGTTTCCCCTTTGTTTTTTCCTAGTCCAGTTTCCAGCTCTTATAAAATAGAGCGCTAACAGCTGTGTATCCCTTGCGAATGCTAGTAATTACCGCCATGTATCCCAGCACTTGTTAATGCAAGTAATGACAGCCGTGTAACAGAGCTCTTGTTAATGCAAATAATGAGTATCCCAGCCCTCATGAATGCAAGCAGTATTAGCTGTGCATCTCAGCCCTTGTGAATGCAAGTAATGACAGCCGTGTATCCCAGCCCATCTGAATACAAGTAATGACAGCCGTGTATCCCAGTCCATGCGAATACAAATAATAATAGCCGTGTATCTCAGCCCTTGTGAATGTAATATTTATGAATGTAATACTAGCCCTTATATAAGAAGGGCAGTGCTGACACTTGTATATCCCAACCCTTGTGAATGGTAGTGCTGACGACATAGACCGCTTGGCAATGCCGCTAAAGGTATACCGTGAAATATTGTAAAAATATTGGGCGATATTTTTAAATTTTCGATCAAGCAAAATGGGCAATTGGCTTTGAAAGGTCGATGGTTTATGTTGGATCCATGTTTTCCTTTTATTTTTGTTTCACTTTTTTTTAATGCAGTAAAATAAGACGTGCCCCAATTGGCGAAGGTGATTTTTAATACAAATTTTGAATGATGTAAATGATTATAAAATTGTTTACAAATAAGTCGCTCTTTGGAGAGGAATATTACGAGGACGTTTCGGTAGGTTCTGGACTATTGTCAAGTAACAACCAAGGAAAGAAAAATTAAAAGGGATGATACGGAGAGTGGTAGAAGTAGTGATAGAAACAGTATTAGAATAGCAGTAATGGAAATAATAATAATAATAATAATAATAATAATAATAATAATAGCAGCAACAACAGCGGTAATGGCGGTAGCAAAATTAGTAGTAGTAGTAGCAGCAGAGGTAATTGTAAGGTGTAGTAGTGAAAGAATTAGTAGCACATTACTAGTATTAGGAAAAGTAATAGTAGTAATAGTAGTAGAGGTAGTAGTAATAGTAGTAGTAGCAATGGTAGTAGTAGTAGTAGCAATGGTAGTAGTAGTAGTAGTAATAGCAGTAGTAGTAGTAGTAGTAGTGGCAGTGGTAGGAGTAATAGTAGTAGTGGTAGGAGTAATAGTAGTGGCAGTAGTAGTAGTAATAGTAGTGGTGGTGGTGGTAGTAGCAGTAGTAACTGTAGTAGTAGCAGTAGTAATGGTAGTATCAGCAGCAGTAGTAGTAGTACTAACAGTAGTTGTTGTAGTAGTAATAATGATGGTAGTATTAATAGTAGTAGTGATGGTAGTAGTAGTAGTAATAGTAGTGATGGTAGTAGTAGTAGTAATAGTAGTGATGGTAGTAGTAGTAATAGTAGTGGTGGTGGAAGTAGTAATAGTAGTGGTGGTAGTAGTAGTAATAGTAGTGGTGGTGGTAGTAGTAGTAATAGTAGTGGTGGTGGTGGTAGTAGTAGTAGTAGTAATAGTGGTGGTGGTAGTAGTAATAGTAGTGGTGGTGGTAGTAGTAGTAATAGTAGTGGTGGTGGTAGTAGTAGTAATAGTAGTGGTGGTGGTGGTAGTAGTAGCAACAGCGGTGGTGGTAGAAGTAGTAATAGTAGTGGTAGTAGTGGCAGTAATAATAGTAATGGTGGTGGAGGTAGTAATAGTAATGGTGGTGATAGTAACAGTAATGGTAGTAGTAGTAATGGTAGTAGTGATGGTAGTTGTAGTAGTGATAGTAGTAGTAGTAGTGATAGTGATAGTAGTAGTGATAGTAGTAGTAATGGTAGTAGTACTAGTAATGGTAGTATTAGTAGCAGTAATTGTAGTAGTAGTATTAGCAGTAGTTGTTGTAGTAGTAATAGTATATAATAGCAAAAGGATAATCTAGAACTGCAGACCTACTGGGCCACGCCGGGCAGGACGAGTGGTAGTGGATACTAAAATACCTCCACACTTCCGCCTTCCTCCTTAAGGTGACAGAGAGGATAAGATAAGATAAGATTTCGTTCGGATTTTTAACCCCGGAGGGTTAGCCACCCAGGATAACCCAAGAAAGTCAGTGCGTCATCGAGGACTGTCTAACTTATTTCCATTGGGGTCCTTAATATTGTCCCCCAGGATGCGACCCACACCAGTCGACTAACACCCAGGTACCTATTTGCTGCTAGGTGAACAGGACAATAGGTGTAAGGAAACGTGTCGGAATTTCCACCCGCCGGGAATCGAACCCGGGCCCTCCGTGTGTGAAGCGGGAGTTTTAGCCACCAGACCACCGGGCAGTAAGCTACTGCCCCAAGATTGGAAATAAAAGCAAGGAAGAGGAAAATCAAGAGACAAAAAAAAAAAAGGAAATGCAGAAGACAAATCGATAGAGGAGAGAAAACAGCAAAGGCTAGGCCATTTTATGAGTGTTCAGAAGCTTGACAATGTAAAGAATAAGGCAGGCACCTGTAGTAAGAATGATGTCGGTAAGACCGACACTTCTTTTGTACTTTTCAACTCAACTCTGTCAAGAGCGGGATAGGGCGAGATAAACTTCTGTTAGCAATTCATTTTACAAGGACTGGGAACTGGACGAGGAAGAACAAAGGGGAAATTATATCAACAAATAAAAAAGAGAAATGTAATTAGAAAAGTAGTAGAGGATTGGGCAATCTGTGAGGCTAAGCTAGAGTCTACAGTCCCCCTACACCCACCGTGATGGGTTTTAGATGCATCCAGTGAGGACTGTGCAAAAACCTAGCTCATCCCATACGTCTAGTGGGTTTAAACTACCCACCACCCCCCATACAAATAAAAGTCGGCCAGAACCCCTATTTCACACCTTTGTACACCCAGTGAGGTTTAATGACAGTCTGATCACCATACATCTTAGGAAACTTGACCAAAATCACCGATTCGACTACAACCCCATCTTCCAGGTGGGTCTAGACCACAATCCCATCCAGTACACTATGACTGGGTTATAGTTGTTATCCACTCCCTATATGCCTGGTTAGAATGAATCAGAGTATACCCTATATATGTCCTATGAAGCACTGCTAGAATCCCCAGCCATCCCCTTCTCCCCACACAACGTGTGGGTCTGAGCCAGAAGGCTTCCCTGCCTCCCTGCCCACATATGAACTAGAGGGTCCGCAGCTTGCAAGCCTGGATCAAAGGGGTGAGCCTGAGGCAAGAGGAGCAGACTACCTCCCTCGTACTCTGAAGCACAAACAAGCCTTAACACCCGTCACGTGAGCCTTGGTTAAGTTTACTGGAGTAAATGCAATAAGCAGCAGGGAACAATGCACGGGAGTAAGCACACCCAGATTTCGTCGAATTCAAAGGGAATCATGATAATGAACGAGACAGAAAGGTAGAGAGACAGAGAGATATAGGAGAGGGATGAGAAGATCGGTGAAATCTCTCGCATATAAATCAAAATTGGTGGAGTGGAATCCTTAATGGTTCCAAAATTAATGGAGGGGGGAAAACAGAGATTGATTGAGGGGTAGTCTTAACGACGGTCCACTATTTAGGACTCCACATATTTACCTTTTATGAACAGCAGACTGTTTTGGCCTTCTGTGCGAGCGACCCGTAGCAAAGTAGCCGGTTGCTCCTTGAATGTAGGCCTATTGTTGAAGTGGCTAGGCTACCCCTCGTTGAAGACCTCTTGTTGAAGTGTCCAGTGTAGGTCATGTGTTAACTCTAGGCCTATTGTTGAAGCCATAGGCCGGACACTTCCTGGATATAGATTTTTTTTTTTTTGGTGAAATGGATTGATGTTTTCTGAAGGTGGATTTATTGTTCAGGTGCCCAGTCGTTCCTTAATGAGGGCTTATTGCTAAGGTAGCCGGCCATTACCCTGGATGTGAACCTGTCGATAAAGTAGGTGGTCGCTCTCTGGGCATGGACAACTGTTGATATGACAGGACACTCCCTCATGATGGCTTAGGAAATGACACAATATAGTGAGAGTCTAGTATGATGAGCAAAGAGCGTATGGAGAAGAGGACGAGAACGAAGAAGGAAAAGGAGGAATAACGAAATCGAGAAGCAGAACTAGAAAAATAAACTAACAGAACTGGCTGGATTCGAGTCATTGGTAAACCAGTCCTAAAACGAGCAGGACTGCTGTTTACATCATGTCTGTGAGGGAGGGGAGGGGGAGTTCGACCTTATATGTATAGGCTCACAGCGTGTTCTTTAACATTTTTTTACAAGTTTTTGCATTAAACTCAATATATATTTATTCAATACATTTCATACATATGCGAAGCTAAGATTTGGAAAATTTAATGATAAACACTTATAAGCTATGCGATAGGAACATGCATTACATTCATTTTTATAGGAAATTGTAAAGTAAGTGAGAGTGGGGTGATAGGGACAGACGCGTACAAGTTTAAGCTAACACCCGAACAGGTACGATTTCTGTGTATCTGTGCTATTTGTGTGTTTTGCTCTGCTCGTCTATTCGCTGATGTGTGGTGATGTAGCAATGAGTCATCATACGTCATATATTTCCACCAGTCATAGTTGTCACCATGTTATAACGGTACTTGAGAATTCTCAGCCGAAGTGCTCAATTTGATGCTAGGGAGCAAAGAGAGAGGAGTGACAAGTGTGAAATGCGTGCGTGTGTGTGGGGTTGTGTGTGGGGTTGTGTGTGGGGGTTGTGTGTGGGGGTTGTGTGTGGGGGTTGTGTGTGGGTGGGTGTGTGGGTGGGTGTGTGGGTGGGTGTGTGGGTGGCTGGGTGGGTGTGTGTGTGTGTGTGTGTGTGTGTGTGTGTGTGTGTGTGGGTGTGTGGGGGTGTGTGGGGGTGTGTGTGGGGTTGTGTCTGTGTGTGTGTGTGGGTGTGTGGGTATGTGTGTGTGGGTATGTGTGTGTGGGTGTGTGTGGGGGTGTGGGTGTGGGGGTGTGTGTGTGGGTGTGTGTGTGTGGGGGTGTGTGTGTGTGGGTGTGTGTGTGTGAGTGTGTGTGTGTGGGGGTGTGTGTGTGGGTGTGTGTGGGGGGTGTGTGTGTGGGGGTGTGTGTGTGGGGGTGTGTGTGTGGGGGTGTGTGTGTATGGGTGTGTGTGTGGGGGTGTGTGTGTGGGGGTGTGTGTGTGGGGGTGTAGGGGTGGGTGTGGGTGTGGGGGGTGTGTGTGTGTGGGTGTGTGTGTGTGGGGGTGTGTGTGTGGGGGTGTGTGTGTGGGGTGTGTGTGTGGGGTGTGTGTGGGGTGTGTGTGGGGGTGTGTGTGTGGGTGTGTGTGTAGGAGTGTGTAGAGATGTGTGGGGGTGGGGTGAAGATGTGGGGATGAACGCCTTCCTGCTGAAAATGCAGAAAGGATTCCCGCATTAGTTTAAGAGCTCGATTTCATTTTATTTAAGTACAGTATATTTCTTTGTATCATTCATTATATATCTGTGTTGACAGATGTTTATTGTGTGTTATTCTGGTTTTTTACTCTTGAGTATCTAGTGCTCCCTGGTTTCTACACTTAAGTTATCTAGTAAGTTTATTTAGGTACACATAAGTACAGTTATTATACATAGTGTAAATTACCTAGAATAACCCCATAAAAAATCAAAATGACTTATTTCCATTGGGGTTTGTATCTGTGTAACGAGTGTGATTAAATGTTCTGGAGAACACAACAACTGTGATGTGTATGTGCTGGGAGTCTCTCACTATCAGTGGGGCGTTCTACGAATGACCATACATTTATTCTTCCCATGTACTTGTACTTGTTTCTTGGGAGTGTCCTATCATAGTACAGGAATGGTTAAAGGTACAATCCTTTACAAAGACTCACTTTTTCAGAGTACGTACTAACTACTCAATACTTCCCATGCCGAGGTCACTTATATGGCTGGGCCATATAAGTGATCCTCGAAAATTATACTAACTCCCTTATGCTTTAATGTTCATGCTAGAATACTACGTGGAATCTATGATTATGTTCACAATATCTGGAGAAGAATTATTTTTAATTTGTTTTATTTCAAGAATAAATGCTCTTTTATTTATATAATTTTAAAATCCCTTGGAAAACATCGATAAAATAATAATCCTTTATGTAATAAAAGGTACTGAGTACGCCAAGAGTGGCCTAACAATATGTTGTATAAAGATCCCGGAATGACTCATTGTTGAGATTTCTGAGAGCCACTCCTAGATTTACCAGGCTTGGTTGATGAGTGTGTGTGTGTGTGTGTGTGTGTGTGTGTGTGTGTGTGTGTGTGTGTGTGTGTGTGTGTGTGTGTGTGTGTGTGTGTGTGTGTGTACAGATAGAGAAGAGGACTGGGGTTGTGTAAGTTTTTAAACTCTTAAGTTTACGGTATAACAATTGCAGTTTTACTAACGATCTTCTGCAGCTCTGATATATTGCCTACAGATTATCCTCTTTTTCTAGGTGTATCTTGTGGAACTTTTTACAACCTGTAGAAATTCACTATTATTCAGAGTCACGGGGTCAAGGCTATTACTTTCCAACTTGTTGATAAAATTTTAAACTTCAGGCAGCTTTTCTAAATTAAATGCGCAACGATTTTCTCTTTAAGTATCATCCTGGGAAAGACCATTAATTTTACTCCTTCCTCCGTAGGAAACTCTCCTCTTCCTAGCTTTATTTACTTCCTCCTTTCTTTTCTCTCGACTACAAATCCCCCCCCTCTCTCTCTCTCTCTCTCTCTCTCTCTCTCTCTCTCTCTCTCTCTCTCTCTCTCTCTCTCTCTCTCTCTCTCTCTCTCCATTTTTTTTAGCCAAACCCCTCTCGCTTTTCCGACAATTGGTATGAAACCCGTTCTGTGTGATGGAAAATGACAGGGAAACACAGGTAGCTTTCGTTCTCACTATGTAACTGTCATATGGAATAGGGCAGCAACACACTTCTGATGTATCCAGTTTTGCTGAACAAAATAAAATATTCTCTCTAGAGACACTTCAAGGGAGAATAAGTGTATCGCCTAAAACTGATGAAGGGCTCTTGATCAAAAGAATTTATGTAATTCTCCACTTCTCTTAATCGAACCTGATTACTTCCCATTTTTCGAGGAGCTGTGTGAACTCGACAGGCTTGGGACTTCCCATAAATAAAATAAAATAAATTCTCTCATGAGGTAAGTCGCATCCTCTACTGGCAGGGGTATCGGTCGAGGCTGTGGTGGCTGGAATGTCTGATAAGGATCCACGACGACTCAGAATGGAATGGAATAAATTTTGAATATCATAAATTCCAATGCGAGATTTTTGCTTCGTGTTTATCTCTTGCTTTAATATGTGACAGCACTAGCGAGTGGTGTCCTCTCTTGGCGTCGCGAGCTAGAGCTAAACTACAAGGTGAGCCAATGAGAGGCCCCTCCCCCCTCCCTCTCTCTCTCTCTCTCTCTCTCTCTCTCTCTCTCTCTCTCACACACACACACACACACACACACACACACACACACACACACACACACACACACACACACACACACACACAGCATGTAAGGAAGCTAGAGAAAGTGCAGAGGGCTGCAACAAAACTAGTCCCGGAGCTAAGGGGTATGTCCTGCGAGGAGAGGTTAAGGGAAATCGACCTGACGACACTGGAAGACAGGAGGGTCAGGGCAGACATGATAACGACATACAAAATACTGCGTGGAATAGATAAGGTGGACAGAGACAGGATGTACAGAGAGGGGACACAGATACAAGGGGTCACAATTGGAAGCTGAAGACTCAGACGAGCACAGGGATGTTAGGAAGTATTTCTTCAGTCATAGAGTAGTCAGGAAGTGGAATAGCCTAGTAAGTGATGTACTGGAGGCAGGAACCATACATAGCTTTAAGACGAGGTATGACAAAGCTCAGGAAGCAGAGAGAGAGAGAGAGAGAGAGAGAGAGAGAGAGGACCTAGTAGCGATCAGTGAAGAGGCGGGGCAAGGAGCCGAGTTTCGACCCCTGCAACCACAATTAGGTGAGTACACACACACAGGAATTTTTCATTGCTCTTCGATTAAACACATAACATTGGACACTAAGAGCATAAATCTGTTCCTATATCTACGAATAAATAATATCTCTATCTCTCTCTCTCTCTCTCTCTCTCTCTCTCTCTCTCTCTCTCTCTCTCTCACACTCACACACACACACTCACACTCACACACACACACACACACACACACACACACACACACACACACACACACACAAAATTTATGCACAACTTTAAAGTTTAATGTGAGAGAGACTTCAAAACTAGAATGCACGTCGGTCGGCAGAGAACTGAAAGGCGCTGGTATGGGCTAAGACTCGAGCCTTGCTCCTGTAATTCGGTAAGTACAATGTATTTAGGTCGGAGGTAGAGAAGGTGAATTGTATATATAAATTCAAAAGTTAATACGAAAAAGGAAAGAGCTGGGGAATATTTAATACAGTCAAATAACGATTAATGCCCTAAGTCGGGAGTCTAGCAAACACTATGGGGTGAGATTATGATATTCTTGAGGAAGCTCTAAAGCATCTGGGGATGTTTGATCCAAGGAAGTAGAGGGTGGCTCCAAATTCTTCGGGTAAGAGCTTTTCGCGAGCACCAAGACGACGACGACGACGACGACGACGACGACGACGACGACGACGACGACGACGACTCTGACTCTGACTCTGACTCTGACTCTGACTCTGACTCTGACTCTGACTCTGACTCTGACTCTGACTCTGACTCTGACTCTGACTCTGACTCTGACTCTGACGCTGACGCTGACGCTGACGCTGACGCTGACGCCGCTGCCGCTGCCGCTGCTGCTGCTGCTGCTGCTGCTGCTGCTGCTGCTGCTGCTACCACTACTACAACTACTACTACTACAAAAAAGCAACAACAAAAACAAAGGAACACTGCAGAATGTCTACTGGCCCATGCAAGGCAGGTCCAAGTCTCCTACCGGCTTAAGTCAATGACCCAACCAAGTCAGGTCAGGTCACACCTACTTCAGGAAGGAGCAAGGCATCAGACCTATTAGCACAAGCTAGTCAGGTCCAACTCACACCCACCCACACCCACTCATGTATTTATTTAACCACTCATCCACAACTCTATTACCAATTATTAATTTAATCAAAAAGAAGCGCTAAACCAGTGCTTTCCTATATCTTTCCTGAATCTGAATTTTTTTTCAACTTAAAACCAATGTTGCGAGTCTTGTCTTTGCTAGATACTTTTAGCACGCTATTTACATTCCCTTTATATGAATACAAGAAAGTAGGAACACCGCAGTAGGCCTGCTGGTCCATACTGGGCAAGTCCTTTAAAATTTACTTCTGTTTTCCATTTTTACACCTCAATCATATCCCCCCTAATTCTACGCCTTCTAGAGGGTGCAGATTCAGCGCCCCTCAGTCTATCCTCATTAGGAAGATTTCTGATGCATATTATCAACTTTGTCATTCTCCTTTGTGTGTTTTCCAATGCATTTATATGTATTACGTATCTTCAAACGGCTATAATTTTTTTCTAACTACCTATTTTTCGTTTATATTTAAAAAAAAAAAAGAGAAATGGAAAAATCCACAGAATACAAAAACAGCAAAATTATGTACAACTTTTCAAGCCAAATTGCAGTGAAATTCATAATTTCCAATGACGCTGCTTAGAAAAACAGGGTACAGAAAAAATTTAACATTTTTAAAAATATATTTTTTGTTTCACTCAATAAGAGGTTCTACTTTCTTACAGGCCTGGCTGCAGCCCTGAGCCTTGCAGGTCAGACTGCAGCCTTGAACCTTACAGCCCTGACTCTAACTTTGAACCTTACAGCCTACTACTACTACTACTATTGCTGCTGCTGCTGCTGCTGCTGCTGCTGCTGCTACTACAACTACTACTGTTGCTACTACTACTACAACTACTACTGCTGCTATTACAACTACTACTGCTACTGCTGCTGCTCTTCTTCCTTCACCTCTTCCTCCACCTCCTCCTCTTCTACTTCCTCGAAGGGTATTACAGGACTAGGTATATTTCGGCAGCTTCGCCATCTGAGGTAGGTATCCCCTAATTTCATAAAAATTCCGGTTTTCAGCGTCTCGATGCAGGCGAATAGAACAGTACAGTGTGTGGCATAAGTTGATAATGCAGTTAAGTGATAGTGTTGAAGATCAGAAGAGGCATTCATAAGTCATCAAATGGAAACTAATATCTAAATTTCAATAAAAATAGGAAATTTGGACATATACGATCAAAATCTAATTCAAACACAGGCACATTAAACTTGAAGTCACTCATAAGTTGCATTATCGCATCTTATGTTAGTGTCACTTCTAAATGGCCCAAGTCAGAACGAATCATCATCCTAAGTTTCTGTGTGCGGGTTATTTGTGTATTGGATTATTACGTTATGAGCATGGAAGGGGAAGTTAATCAGATGCGGCACTCAAAAATTGTCATACGAAAAGCGGTATTTCATTTATTATTTCAGATCTCTTACAAAAATAGAGAATTAGGATCAACACAAGCTAAAGTCAGATGCTATAAGTACAGATGCTATAAGTACATAAAAGAACAGTAAATTGATTTAACCTACGATAACCAAATAAAATCAAACACTGACTTATTTCTAATCAAAAGAGACATTCTCCCATTATTTGCAAGTAATCAATTTGATTAATAAAATTGACATATAACTCAAACAACGTAACATCTATGGACTGTTTCCTTTGAGGAAAACACATCAGCATAAACATTTCAAGTTGAGCAGAAGATGCATTTTCCAGGCATTGCATAGGATCCAAAAAATACTTTGCCTACATAACCTAAACCCGGGAAACAAACAATCCACTTCATATGATGCATCAGCCATTAAAGATTGATGCCGTTCAGCTGTCATATTTTAATCAGAAAAAAACGCTAAACCCGTAGATATATATGCGTTGCGGTATGTGAGGTATTCAGATTAGATTCAGAGGGAAAATAAGTTCCTTGGTATAAGAGCCTCACTCCAGCATCATAGGACAAATAATGCAGTGAAGTATAATATACTATTTTGATATTAAAAGTGGCAGAATGGCCGATCAGGGAAGCCTTTTTCCAATAATGAAACTGAAACAAAAATATGAGAATCGCCAGTCACTGTACATAGGTCATCCATGCATGCAAATAGCCCCATGAAGCTTGCCCAAGATACATTACGAAAGCAATGAAATGCTGAAGCCGGTCGAATAAGGCATTCTTGAGTAGCAAGCGAATATTTGTGATCAAGTCAACGAAACTGTTGCCGAGATTGTTCTGAAAAGTAGGAAAGTCTCCCCTCGTTAAACCTTATTCTGCGAATTTATAGATTTTTTTTTTCTGTTTACTTTTTCCATTTAAATTCTACTTAAAATTCTCTGCAATCATGTAACAAAAAATATTTTTTTTTTAGAAGAACCCGATTTGATATCGTTGGCAGAAAATTGGCAAATTGGCACGCATACAGCTCAAAATTAATACAGAAATACTTCCTATTATAATACTCTATTATTTAGGGTTTGAAGCGATCAGAGAAAGCATTCACTAATTATATAGTAAACAATTTGCTTAATAAATCTGGCAAATTAAAATTTACACAGATCAAAGTGAGTTACAATGTGCGTTTTAATATAGCCAACAAATGGTAAAAGTTTGACGCCGATCAGAAAAGACATTCTTTAGTAAATGATATGATACCAATGATTCAAAGTTTTTAACTATTTCAGCAAAATTTAAAATTTGCACCTGACTAAACGTAAGGGTTGTCAGCCTTCTTAAACAATGCATCATTAATATTATTTTGATGCCAATCAAGAACAAAACATTCATTAATTACCGAATAAAAATGTCACCGCTTATTAAATAATATATGGAAATTGTTATATGAAACTACACACATGGTGAAAATTTAAAGCCGATCAGACGTGTCATATTCCAGTTATGGTACGGATTCCAACGATTCCATGATTTTTTTTTTTTTTTTGCTATTTTACATCAACAAATTTGACTGCACACAAAATAAACTTAATGAGCACTATCCTGGCCCTAAGATGTATCAGTCATTAAATACTGAAGCCGTCCAGAAGAGGTAAACTAAAATTTATTTAAAGTAATTTAGAGGAAATAAAGATTTCTCACTATTTTACACTAAGTCATCAAAATTTGCCCCTGCACCGTTGATTTTCACTCTCCGCCGTCGTCGTATATTTTGACATTGTTTTTGGGATGTTTGAAACTATGCCACTATGAATTTTGGAGGTAATCTGTTCGATTCTAGGATGATGGGTTCAACAACTTTGATCATAGGGCACGTAAACATATCAATTGTTCCTAAAATTTGGTCCTCATTTCCGTACACACTTCTCCAAAATTTGAAGCCTATTGTAAGAGGCGTTCTCAAGTTAGGAACAAAATGAAATCGAGAAATTAGAGAGAGAAAAAACGCAGCCTCTTATAGGTACCTTATCGGGGATACCTAAAACACTATTTATGGATGGATCATTCGTCATTCTATCCGCTATGCTTCTCGGCGGCTTTTAACCACTTGCAGCATTCTGTGCACGAGGCTCTGCACGTATCTTGACGCCTTGCACCTACCACCTCAAGTGAAGAAAGGCGCAGTTCTCATGTTACCTTGAGAGGTCCTAGATCCATCTAGCTTGGCCATCCAGGTATAAGATAGTAAGGCGATACTTTACATTAGGCAATACGTGAGGCGCATACTTAATGGCAACAGGTATCAAAGAAATCGGGAGAAGAAGCTTCTAGCCTTCACCTGTTGAAAAAGGCACTTTAAGTCTTCTGTCCAGGGATGTAAGGCTAGTTTTACTCTATATGTATGTGCCTCAGCTTGTAAATCATGAACGTACCTGAGCTTGTAGTGTCAGACGATTGTGACTCGCACTGCAGGTAGAGAAGGCGGCAAAATTTGATATGCTATAAATTTAGGGAGCCGTATCGGACATATGAGCATCAAGATTCTGGTCTTATTTACGAAACGTCGTGGTATCAATATTGGCGTAATCAGACGCAGTGGAGGATGTATGAAAAAC
The DNA here is from genome assembly GCF_038502225.1 of Cherax quadricarinatus. Classification (NCBI taxonomy): domain Eukaryota; kingdom Metazoa; phylum Arthropoda; class Malacostraca; order Decapoda; family Parastacidae; genus Cherax; species Cherax quadricarinatus. The sequence continues at coordinate 4,139,690 of NC_091307.1, forward strand.
TAATAAGAATTATATATATATATATATATATATATATATATATATATATATATATATATATATATATATATATATATATATATATATATATATATATATATATATATATATATATATATATATATATATATATATATATATATATATAATATCGCAAAAATCATTCTGAGCCTAACGAAAAAAAATTGTCATTATGTTGGTTTATTAAATTATTGTAAACTTACCTAAAATATATTTAGTTGGATTAGTCTAAATTAAACTGCGCTTGTTATAATAAGGTTAGGTAAGTTTTCTAAGGTCCTTTTGGTACAAAATTATTAATTTTTACACAAGCATAAATGAAAAAAAAAATATATATTTAAAGATATCCCACTGAAGCAGGGTGGCCCAAAAAGAAAAACAAAAGTTTCTCTTTTTAACTTTAGTAATGTATACATGAGAAGGGGTAACTAGCCTCTTGCTCCCAGCATTTTAGTCGCCTCATATGACGCGCATAACTTACTGAGGAAGAATTATGTTCCATTTCCCTATGGATATAAGAGGAAATAGACAGGAACATGAACTAGTAAGAAGACAGAAGAAAACCCAGAGAAGTGCGTACATATACATGCCTGTAAATACATGTGTAGTGCATATATATATATATATATATATATATATATATATATATATATATATATATATAGATATATATAGATATATATATATATATATATATATATATACATATATATATATATATATATATATATATATATATATATATAATGTCGTGCCGAATATGTAAAACTGGTCAATTAGCAAGAACTCATTTAAAATTAAGTCCTTTCTAAAAAATTTTCTAATATGTTTACAGATATATTTTTTTCATTAATGTTAATGTAAAAAATTTTAATTTTGCTCCAAAAGAATCTTAGAAAACTTACCTAACCTTATTATAACAAGAACAATTTATTTTAGCCTAACCCAACTGTATATATTTTAGATTTGTTTTCAATAATTTAATACCAAACAAACACAGTGAAATACATTTGTTTCGTTAGGTTCAGAATGATTTTGGCGAAATTGTTGCATACACAAATTTTCACTTGTCCTATATGGCAAGATGAACGTTGCTATTTAAGCCAAGATCGCAAGTTCTGCCTATTTGGCACGACATATATATATATATATATATATATATATATATATATATATATATATATATATATGCAATAAGATTACAGTAAACAGGTGATTTCGGAATATGCAAAACAACCACTCTGAAAAAATAGAGAAATTCCAAGCGCTTTCGTGACTACTCACATTATCAAGGAACATAGTTCCTTGATAATGTGAGTAGTCACGAAAGCGCTTGGAATTTCTCTATTTATTCAGTGTGGTTGTTTTGCATATATATATATATATATATATACATTATATATCTATATATATATATATATATATATATATAATGTATATATATATATATATATATATATATATATATATATATATATATATATATATATATATATATATATATGTAAAAGAGAATGAGAGAGAAAGAGAGAAAGAGAGAGAGAGAGAGAGAGAGAGAGAGAGAGAGAGAGAGAGAGAGACAGAGAGACAGAGAGACAGAGACAGAGACAGAGAAACTCGTACACACACAAACGCATACACACACACACACACCGAGACAGAAAGAGACAGAGATGAGTGAACAGAGAAAGTGAACAACTGGAGAGTGTATGAGAGGGTAAATATAAGTGTTCTCCCCGGGGTTGATGCTGGCTAGCTACCCCTTGGGAGGGAAAGAATATTTCGCCGCAATTTTATGCGTTTTAAATGGATCTCCATAAAATAGAACTCCACAGGGATGGAAGTAGAGGGGATGGGGTGGTTAGTGATGGAGGAGGTGGGGAAAAAAAAAGAGTAGAGGGAAAAATGAATAAAGATGGGAAGGAAGGATATATGCTTACAGCGGTCTAAGAATAGTGAGGGCCAGGCAAGAGCAGAGGATGCAAGAGCAGGTAAACTTTATGCTCCGGGATAACCACAAAGGTTACACAACGCAGTCAATACTAAAGCCGGCTTACATGGGGGAGTTTTATCGTAGTTTCTGGTCTTATCTTTGGTGGAGCGACGGAAGGGATGGGAAAGAGAAGAATTTTTCAAAGTTTAGTGTTATCGAATGCGCTGTTATGATGTTTGTGATTTTTATGTTGTTTGGAAGGAAGTTGGAAGATTACCCTCACACACCCCTCAGATCATTCAACTCTCCTGACTATAATTTTTTCTTTTATAATCACACACACAAATATTTAGGCTAAAACCATATTAAAAATATAAACCCATATTAAATCCAACAAGGAATTATTAGAATACATTATAAAATGACAAAAATTAAAATAACGCACAATAACAAACACAAGCAATAAATGCCATCAAGTTGAACATCCCACATCGTTAAAAAATTGTCGCCAACATTCTAAGACTCGAAAATTTGCCTGAAGTCCCTAAAGCACTCTGGTATTCAAAAAAAAAAAAAAATAATAGTAAAAAAGGCTGAGATCACGAGCAAGAGGTTGCAATGAGCTTCAGAGTCAACAGCTCAGTACAAGTCGCTTAGGTAGGAGCTGAAACGCCTGTTTTTTTGTGAGTGAAGTTCTTAACATGACTCACGAAATCGTAATGACACGATTACAAACAAACCATTCCACGGGAGGCTAACACGTCGGTCTGGAGTTTTGAGACACTCTGATCGCGAGTTCTAACCCCACCCGTGGTATGGTTTGAAGTTTTTAGAAAAGAGAAGATTCTTTCGGTAATATGTTAGGAGTGTTAATCTATCTTCTTTCATTATCTTTCTAATTTAATTTCTTTCAGTCTTTCTTTTACTCGTAATTTTCTCTCCCTCCCTCTTATCCTATATAGATTCTGTTTCTCTTATATGCTCTGATTTCTTATACTCTCCCTTTAAATCGTCTTCAATACAGGTGCACGTTGTCGTGCAAACAAACTTAAGAAACTGCGCATTTCAGAGGCGGCATTGCAGACTAGGGGAGCGACCGCGAGAAGCAGGTTGGGGCGGTTGGCAGGCAGGCGCTTGTGGCATGCAGGGGCGGCAGGCAGGTAGGCACATGCCAACACTTGTGACACGCATGGCAGGCAGGCAGGAGCGGCAGGCTGGAGAATGAGGCTGGGGCGGCAGGCTGGAGAATGAGGCTGGGGCGGCAGGCAGGTACTTGCGGCAGGTAGGGGCGACAGACAGGCAAGAGGCATTAAGTTAAATTTGTGCGAGTGAGAGCTTCTTCAGACGACTATCTTCTCAGGGGATAGTGTCAGCATGCTGTTCAGGTAGTGTCAGCCAGCGTTACTAGGCAGGAAGCGGAGGTGGAACCAGGTTAAGCAGCTGAGATACAATATGTTCCGAATTTGCAAATTTTCATAAAGTAGAAAATATTGTAAAAGGTTTCAAATGGCGTGACTGTGCCTGAATTTCGATATCTTTCGTCCGAAAAAGAAAAAAAAAACCTTATTCAGGTTAAAAAATAGTGCCCAGTTGAGATTTCTTCTGGCAAAATGAAATTTTCCTGATCCAAAAAGCACAAATAACACTTTCTCTGACCCTTTGCAAATGGCCCTTTCTCAGTCTCGAAAGGAATGACACTTCCTCAACCGTAAACTGTAACCAGAGGTGTTTCAGTCGCTGCACAATCCAAGAAAAGTATCCCCTTAACCCATAAAACCATTCCCCATTCTCTATATGAAAGGACACAAAAGAAATATAGTGCTGCATAAGTGTCTAATGTAGTTAAATATCAGCTAAATGATTTCAAGTCAATCAGAAAAGGCATTCATAAGTAGTTACATGGAAACCAATATCCTTTTTCAATGTAAACTGACAAATTAGCATCTGCACTACTCAAAGCCAATTCGAACCTTCTACAAAGAAAAATGCACCGACTTGGAAAGTTCAAGATCAGTCAGAAGAGGCAGTTTCTAATTATCGCACAACTTGGATGAGGTGTTCACAAATTATGGCACGAAAACAAATATGTCAATTTTCCTCAATATGAATAAGATTGGCAAATTGGTACGTACACAGCCCAAAATTAACAAAATCACCGGTTTTCAAGACTTGAAATCGATCGAAAGATCATTCTTCAGTTATTTCATGAAATCCC
>NC_091307.1:4148858-4161358 GCF_038502225.1 Cherax quadricarinatus
ACGTTTCGGTCTGCGTACAGCTTTATCAAATAAATCAACTGCCTACAGCTCTACTTGTAGTGAAACGTCGTCACAGTAAAAACCTGATTGTACCCGAGTCTTATTCTTTAATACTGTGGGCAGTACACCTTTGTATCAAGTGTTATACCTTCACTGAAAATACTTCTTTATATAAAACTCTTAACGAGTTCGCATTACATACTGCGCTCATTGTTCAGTAAAAGTGATTATTTTTTATATTAAGGGCTGCAAAATATATAGTTATGTGAAACGTTAAACCTTTGTGAGTCATTCAGCACAAATTGTGGTGGAGGCGTATCCTCCTAATTAATGTTATTATATCAGTTTGGAAAATATCGTTTAGTGTGTGACTGACACTGGAATGAAAACATGACTGACGGTTTATTTTGACCTGCGCTCTGTAGGTTCCGTTTCTTTTTATTACCTTAAGATATTATTGCATTTTTAGATTTATAATTCGTTAAATTATGGCTAGAGTCGACACTCAGACCTAATTATGTATAATACAGTATATACAGAAATTTTTTTAAAATCGTATGCGATGAACCGACGTCTGCTACACAAGGGTACTCCGCTTTACAGCGTGTTACTAATGCAGTGGTTTTCACTTATACCCATTCTTTATATATTCAGGTTTCCTACAAAAATTATATTCACTACTCAGTATAAGTTAAGGACGAAAATATGTTAATATATGATAGTGTAAACATGTTATTAGGCTTTGATATGTAATTGAAAGTGAAAAAAAGGGCAATGTTTCACTTTACAGCAATTTTCGCTTTACAGCGGTAGCCTGGAACCTAACCTGTTGCATAAGCGGGGACCGCCTACAGTAGGACGGGTTGCCTATCTTGTAGAGTAATGCTCATTCGGAGACCGACCCACGCTTAGCGAACAGAGGATAGTCTCTCCAGAACTCATAGTAGTGACTGACCCCCATATTAATATGCATATACATTTTATTAGTTTTCTTTTAGTTGATCTTATATATTCCAAAGTATGTAGATTCGCACTGAGTTTCTTGGGTGGTGGTTCAACGCCTTCCTCCAGAATAATATAGTGTCTTCACTTTCCTCAAGACTAGTTCATCCTCCATCTCTCCCGTCTTCAACAGCACGTCGCTTCCTTGGATTCTGCAGCTTGCTCAGTATCTGGATTTGAGTCAAGTCCCTCAGCTGGTTTAGATGTATATTGGTAGTGTGTCAGGGGAAATATATGTAAGGGTTCCAAATGTTACATTGCTGTCGATCGTACAGACAATTTCACTTTCCTTGGTAGACGTTTAGCCGAAATAATGGTAAGAGTGCACAATTGTGAAAAACTGGCATTAACTAGAATTTATTAACATAATACGTATAATAGGCATCACATTTATGTGTGCGTGTATTACGTATATTTTCGCTTGGCGAATAAGGCAAGCGAAAATTTGTGCGCGCAATAATTTCGCAAAAATCACCTGAACTTAATGAAAAAAATATATTTAATTGTGTTTGTTTATTATTAAATTACTGTAACTTATCTAAGGAAAGTTTTCTGAGGTTCTTTTGTTACAAAATTATTAATTTTTACATTAACATAAATGAAAAAAAATATATATCTTTAAACCTACAAGATAAAATTTTAGAAATGACTTAATTTTAAATGAGTTCTTGCTAATTGATCAATTTTACCTATTCGGCACGACATACATACATGCATGCACACTCACAAACACACACACACACATTATATATATATATATATATATATATATATATATATATATATATATATATATATATATTGTCTGAGGGCAATGTGTGGTGTGAATATAATGCAGAGAATTCGTAGTTTGGAAGTTAGGAGGAGGTGCGGGATTACCAAAACTGTTGTCCAGAGGGCTGAGGAAGGGTTGTTGAGGTGGTTCGGACATGTAGAGAGAATGGAGCGAAACAGAATAACTTCAAGAGTGTATCAGTCTGTAGTGGAAGGAAGGCGGGGTAGGGGTCGGCCTAGGAAGGGTTGGAGGGAGGGGGTAAAGGAGGTTTTGTGTGCGAGGGGCTTGGACTTCCAGCAGGCATGCGTGAGCGTGTTTGATAGGAGTGAATGGAGACAAATTGTTTTTAATACTTGACGTGCTGTTGGAGTGTGAGCAAAGTAACATTTATGAAGGGGTTCAGGGAAACCGGCAGGCCGGACTTGAGTCCTGGAGATGGGAAGTACAGTGCCTGCACTCTGAAGGAGGGGTGTTAATGTTGCAGTTTAAAAACTGTAGTGTAAAGCACCCTTCTGGCAAGACAGTGATGGAGTGAATGATGGTGAAAGTTTTTATTTTTCGGGCCACCCTGCCTTGGTGGGAATCGGCCAGTGTGATAATAATAAAAAAAAAAGTATATTATATATATATATATATATACATTATATATATATAAATATATATATATATATATATATATATATATATATATAAACTTACCTAAACTTATTACAACAAGCGCAATTTAATTTACCGTAATCCAACTAAATATATTTTAGATAAGTTTACAATAACTTAATAATAAACAAGTACAATGAAATATATATATTTTGTTTTGTTAGATTCAGAATGATTTTTGCGAAATTACTGCATGCACAAATTTTCCCTTGCCTTATTCGGCAAGAAGAGCGTTGCTATTTAAGCCAATATCGCAAGTTTTACCTATTCGGCACGACGTATATAAATATATAAACATCAAATGGATTGCTCGAACCCATAGTGTGTGTGTGTGTGTGTGTGTGTGTGTGTGTGTGTGTGTACTCACCTAGTTGTACTCACCTAGTTGAGGTTGCGGGGGTCGAGTCCGAGCTCCTGGCCCCGCCTCTTCACTGATCGCTACTAGGTCACTCTCCCTGAGCCGTGAGCTTTATCGTACCTCTGCTTAAAGCTATGTATGGATCCTGCCTCCACTACATCGCTTCCCAAACTATTCCACTTACTGACTACTCTGTGGCTGAAGAAATACTTCCTAACATCCCTGTGATTCATCTGTGTCTTTAGCTTCCAACTGTGTCCCCTTGTTACTGTGTCCAATCTCTGGAACATCCTGTTTTTGTCCACCTTGTCAATTCCTCTCAGTATTTTGTATGTCGTTATCATGTCCCCCCTATCTCTCCTGTCCTCCAGTGTCGTCAGGTTGATTTCCCTTAACCTCTCCTCGTAGGACATACCTCTTAGCTCTGGGACTAGTCTTGTTGCAAACCTTTGCACTTTCTCTAGTTTCTTTACGTGCTTGGCTAGGTGTGGGTTCCAAACTGGTGCCGCATACTCCAATATGGGCCTAACGTATACGGTGTACAGGGTCCTGAACGATTCCTTATTAAGATGTCGGAATGCTGTTCTGAGGTTTGCTAGGCGCCCATATGCTGCAGCAGTTATTTGGTTGATGTGCGCTTCAGGAGATGTGCCTGGTGTTATACTCACCCCAAGATCTTTTTCCTTGAGTGAGGTTTGTAGTCTCTGACCCCCTAGACTGTACTCCGTTTGCGGCCTTCTTTGCCCTTCCCCAATCTTCATGACTTTGCACTTGGTGGGATTGAACTCCAGGAGCCAATTGCTGGACCAGTTCTGCAGCCTGTCCAGATCCCTTTGTAGTTCTGCCTGGTCTTCGATCGAGTGTATTCTTCTCATCAACTTCACGTCATCTGCAAACAGGGACACCTCAGAGTCTATTCCTTTCGTCATGTCGTTCACAAATACCAGAAACAGCACTGGTCCTAGGACTGACCCCTGCGGGACCCCGCTGGTCACAGGTGCCCACTCTGACACCTCGCCACGTACCATGACTCGCTGCTGTCTTCCTGACAAGTATTCCCTGATCCATTGTAGTGCCTTCCCTGTTATCCCTGCTTGGTCCTCCAGTTTTTGCACCAATCTCTTGTGTGGAACTGTGTCAAACGCCTTCTTGCAGTCCAAGAAAATGCAATCCACCCACCCCTCTCTCTCTTGTCTTACTGCTGTCACCATGTCATAGAACTCCAGTAGGTTTGTGACACAGGATTTCCCGTCCCTGAAACCATGCTGGCTGCTGTTGATGAGATCATTCCTTTCTAGGTGTTCCACCACTCTTCTCCTGATAATCTTCTCCATGATTTTGCATACTATACATGTCAGTGACACTGGTCTGTAGTTTAATGCTTCATGTCTGTCTCCTTTTTTAAAGATTGGGACTACATTTGCTGTCTTCCATGCCTCAGGCAATCTCCCTGTTTCGATAGATGTATTGAATATTGTTGTTAGGGGTACACATAGCGCCTCTGCTCCCTCTCTCAATACCCATGGGGAGATGTTATCTGGCCCCATTGCCTTTGAGGTATCTAGCTCACTCAGAAGCCTCTTCACTTCTTCCTCGGTTGTGTGCACTGTGTCCAGCACTTGGTGGTGTACCCCACCTCTCCGTCTTTCTGGAGTCCCTTCTGTCTCCTCTGTGAACACTGTGAACACTGTGAACACTTCTGTGTGTGTGTGTGTGTGTGTGTGTGTGTGTGTGTGTCTGTGTCTGCGTCTGTCTGTCTGTCTGAAAGATCTTGACTGCAATGAAGACGATGTTGTTCAAATTACAACTCTAAACATACATCGAAAAATTTATATTTTTAATGAAAATTGGTAGTGTGAACCAGAGAATGTATCCTCCTCGCCAGAATGTATCCTCCTCGCCAGAATGTATCCTCCTCGCCAGAATGTATCCTCCTCGCCAGAATGTATCCTCCTCGCCAGAATGTATCCTCCTCGCCAGAATGTATCCTCCTCGCCAGAATGTATCCTCCTCGCCAGAATGTATCCTCCTCGCCAGAATGTATCCTCCTCGCCAGAATGTATCCTCCTCGCCAGAATGTATCCTCCTCGCCAGAATGTATCCTCCTCGCCAGAAGCTCGTGTATGTTGGTTTGAAGACGCTCAAGTGGTAATTAGTAGAGCACTGAACAACACTTGAGACCTGTGGTTTCTCCACGCTACAAGAGGCTTTAAATTTAATAAGATGTGAATGAATGTGTGTGTGTGTGTGTGTGTGTGTGTGTGTGTGTGTGTGTGTGTGTGTGTGTGTGTGTGTGTGTGTGTGTGTGTGTGTCTGTCTGTGCCTGTCTGTCTGCGTGTGCATACACTCGTAAGAGTAGAGTCTTAGCTCCTGGCCCCGTTTCTCAACTTCACTCTTGCTTGATTCACTCCCTCCTAGCCTCGTGGACTCTATCGTACGTGCTCTTTAAACTCTGAATGAAGCCTGCATCCGCCACTTCTGTCGAGGTGTGATGCCACTTTCCGATCACCCTGAGATTCAAGAAATAGTTCCTAACATCTCTGTGGCTCCTCACTTCTTTAATGTCCGGGTATCAGTGTCCCACCTCTCACACTACCCCTATCTACCCTATTACTTCCTCCGAGTATTTTTTGCTTTATGTCTCTCCTGGTTTCTCTCTCCTCCAGTGTTATTCGATTTTATTCCGCTAGCCTTTCCTCGTAGTTCGTGTCCCTTTGTTCTGGAACTAGTCATGTTGAATTCCGCTGTACCTTCTCCACCTGCTTAACATGCTTGATTAAGATTTGGTGAAAATGCATACTCCATGATAGGCGTGAATTGTGTTCGCTAAAAGGCTCAAATGATTCCTGAAGACCACTCTTAGATTTGTCATATAAGTATTGACTGCAGAGCTCATTCGGTTGATGTGAGGCTATGGCGATATGCTAGGCGTTATGCTCGCCCCTAAATCTTTCGCTCTGAGTGTGGTCTGCAGCTCCTGTTTATGTATGCTGTTCTGTGTAACTGACTCCTTCCCCAATTTTCATAACCTTGCATTTGCTTGGTTAGAATTCATGCAACCAGTTATCTAACCAATTCTGCAGTACTCGCCTATTTGTACTCACCTATTTGTGGTTGCAGGGGTCGAGTCATAGCTCCTGGCCCCGCCTCTTCACTGATTGCTGCTAGGTCCTCTCTCTCCCTGCTCCATGAGCTTAATCATACCTCGCCTTAAAACTATGTATGGTTCCCGCCTCCACTATTTCACTTTCTAGGCTATTCCACGGCTTGACTACTCTATGACTGAAGAAATACTTCCTAACATCCCTTTGATTCAACTGAGTCTTCAACTTCCAATTGTGACCTCTTGTGTCTGTGTCCCATCTCTGGAACATCCCGTCTTTGTCCACCTCGTCTATTCCGCGCAGTATTTTATATGTCGTTATCATGTCTCCCATGACCCTCCTGGCCTCCAGTGTCGTCAGGCCGATTTCCCTCAACCTTTCTTCGTAGGACAATCCCCGTAGCTCTGGGACTAGTCTTGCTGCAAACTTTTGCACTTTCTCTAATTTCTTGACGTGCTTGACTAGGTGTGGATTACAAACTGGTGCTGCATACTCCAGTATGGGCCTGACGTAAATGGTATACAGAGTCTTGAACGAATCCTTACTGAGGTATCGGAACGCTATCCGTAGGTTTGCCAGGCGCCCGTATGCTGCAGCAGTTATCTGATTGATGTGCGCCTCAGGAGATATGCTCGGTGTTATACTCACCCCCAGATCTTTTTCCTTGAGTGAGGTTTGCAGACTTTGGCCATCTAAACTATATTGTGTCTGCGGTCTTCTTTGCCCTTCCCTAATCTTCATGACTTTGCATTTGGCAGGGTTAAACTCAAGGAGCCAGTTGCTGGACCAGGCTTGTAGCCTGTCCAGGTCTCTTTGTAGTCCTGCCTGATCCTCATCCGATTTGATTCTTCTCATTAACTTCACATCATCCGCAAACAAGGACACTTCCCTTCCGTTATGTCATTCACATATACCAAGAACAGCACAGGTCCTAGGACTGACCCCTGTGGAACCCCGCTTGTCACAGGCGCCCACTCTGACACCTCGTCATGTACCATGACTCGTTGTTGCCTCCCTGTCAGGTATTCTCTGATCCATTGCAGTGCCTTTCCTGTTATGTGTGCCTGATCCTCTAGCTTTTGCAGTAACCTCTTGTGAGGAACTGTGACGAATGCCTTCTTGCAGTCCAAAAAAATGCAGTCGATCCACCCCTCTCTCTCTTGTCTTACTTCTGTCACCTTTTCATAAAACTCTAGTAGGTTTGTGACACAGGATTTTTCCTCCCTGAAACCATGCTGGTTGTCAATTATACACTTGTTTCTTTCCAGGTGCTCCACCACTCTCCTCCTGATGATCTTCTCCATGACCTTGCATACTATACACGTTAGTGATACAGGTCTGTAGTTTAGTGCCTCATGTCTGTCTCCCTTTTTAAAAATTGGGACTACATTTGCCATCTTCCATACCTTGGGGAGTTGCCCAGTTTCAAATGATGTGTTGAAGATCTTTGTTAATGGTACACACAATATCTCTGCTCCCTCTTTAAGGACCCACGGAGAGATGTTGTCTGGTCCCACCGCCTTTGAGGTGTCAAGTTCGCATAACAGCTTCTTCACCACCTCCTTGGTTATATGTACCTCATCCAGCACTTGCTGGTGCACCCCCCTGCTCTGATTTCCTGGAGTCCTACTGATTTCCACTGTAAATACTTCTTTAAATCTCGTGTTGAGCTCCTGACATACCTCCCGGTCGTTTCTTGTGAATTCCCCATCACCCTTTCTCAGTCTGATTACCTGGTCCTTGACTGTTGTTTTCCTCCTGATGTGGCTGTACAACAGCTTCGGGTTAGTCTTGACTTTCGATGCTATGTCATTTTCGTATTGCCGCTGAGCCTCCCTTCTTATCTGTGCATATTCGTTTCTGGCTCTTCGGCTAATCTCTTTATTTTCCTGAGTTCTCTGTCTTCTGTACCTTTTCCATTCTCTAGTACACCTAGTTTTTGCCTCCCTACACCTTTGGGTGAACCAAGGACTCGTTCTGTTCTTCCCATTATTTCTGTGTCCCTTGGGAACAAACCTCTCCTCTGCCTCCTTGCATTTTGTTGCGACATAGTCCATCATTTCTTGTACTGGTTTTCCTGTCAGTTCCCTCTCCCACTGAATGTCTTGAAAGAAGTTCCTCAAGCCTGAGTAGTTCCCCCTTTTGTAGTTTGTTTTTTTCCACCCTATTCCTGCTGCTCTCTCCACTTGGAGCTCAACTATGTAGTCGAAGCACAGAACCACATGATCACTAGCTCCCAGGGGCCTTTCATACATGATATCCTCGATGTTAGAACTACTCAAGGTCCAGTCTTGCTGGTTCATCCTCTCCTCTCTCTCTCTGGTAGTGTCTCTAACATGTTGATGCATGAAGTTTTCCAGTATCACATCCATCATCTTGGCTCTCCATGTTTCGGGACCCCTATGGGGCTCCAGGTTTTCCCAGTCAATCTCCTTGTGATTGAAATCACCCATAACTAGTAACTTTGCTCCCCCCATGTGTGCTCTCCTGGCCACCTCGGCTAGTGTGTCGACCATTGCTCTGTTGCTCTCATCGTATTCTTCTCTTGGCCTCCTGCAGTTCTGTGGTGGGTTGTACATTACTGCAATTATCACCTTATGTCCCTCAGACTGGATTGCTCCTACTAAGTAGTCCCTTTCGTCCTTTTCTCAAACCCCCACTGGTTTTTAATGAGCAGTGCAACTCCTCCTCCCCCTCTCCTCCCTCTGTCTTTCCTGAGGATTTGATATCCGGATGGAAAGATTGAATCTGTTATTATTCTGGTGAGTTTTGTTTCTGTGAGTGTGTGTGTGAGTGTGTGTGTGTGTGTGTGTGTGTGTGTGTGTGTGTGTGTGTGTGTGTGTGTGTGTGTGTGTGTGTGTGTGTTTGCGCGCACGCGCGTCAGCGCGCAAAGAAAATTTATCTGTATTTCAAATATTTGAACAATAAATTAATAAATCTACGGGAACATCCAACCAAACTTCAGTTTGCCTTTTATGGCTTTTCTTCCACGAGTTTTTGAAAATGTAGTTACTTCACTTTTCTCGGGAAGAGGATGAACCCTGTGTTCTAATACTTGACTTTCGAGAAACATACTTGCATCTTTAAAAAGATACACCTAGGTCAATTTATTTTATAAAGCACCTTATTCACCTAACCTAAATTCTACGTAGACTATGTTAAAATCCAGTTAATCAATATCATCCCTGGTTTGTTTAATTCTTGTTATCATTCAAATTGTTATTGCTTTCACCAATTTATGCTCAATAAGTGATAACCACTGCAAACACTAACAAAGTGTCTAACAAAAATAATCTAGATTGCTGGAGTTAACATCAGAGATAGTAAACTTTTGCATCCAAGTAAACCAACTTAATCTCAAAAAATGTCTTTAGCTATAAATTAATATATAAGATTGCCTAAAATGCTGTGTATGATGAGGGAATTTACAGAAAGTATGCCAGAAATGTCAACTATACCTGTATTTTTTATCATTATCATTATAATCTAATCAACCTAATTTAACAACGTTTGTATAAAATTCATAAGCAAAAATATTTAGAAATCTGATTGTTTTGTTATAATGCTTTAAGTACTTACGTGACTTATGTCTGGTGGCTAGGCTAGAATGTTGTACTTGGTTTTATAAGTTACATTGCAACATACGCATAAGTTGAATAACCAGCATACAAATCCAAGGAGAGAGTGGGATGAGTGGGAAGATATATATAGGCTTGATCCCAGAAAGAGAGAGCCCTAGTCTCTTGAATCCTTCAGCAGCATTAAGGCATTCTCTTGAAGGGGCTATCTGTGAGAGACTATTTACGTTTTGAAAATCATTACTAATACACATTCTGCCTGATTTATTTCTCTTAAGTTGGGGACCATGAAGCAGGTGGTCATCATCTCCATTTTTTTTACAGGACAAAATAACAACATTCTCTTACGTCATGAAATATATTCTTGTACAGCACAAACATGGAGGTGACAAGTGTCACTTAAAACACACCATAAATGGCCGCATTTCATGTTGTATTTTTCTAAATGATTGATCCACTCATTCTAAAACGTCAGCATAACCTAATATTCTTCTACCAGATTTTTGTCTTATTACGTATCACATTACTCATTTTGTTTTACAGTGTTGATGAATCAGTTAAGGAAACATATTTATCAATTATCTAGCTTTAAAAATATTATCATTATAAACAGCCATGACGTCTGTAGATTTGTCATTTATCCTTATTTTACTACGCAAGTTTACTAACGCCGTTCCCAGAGTAAATTTTTTAACGATTCCCATAACTAAATATATTGACTTCATTTTAAATTGTCTTAGGTTACGGTCGATTACTTAATGTAATGCTTGTTTAACCACAAACAAGCAAACTAAAAAAAAAAAAAAAAAAAAAAAAAAAAAAAAAAAAAAAAAAAAAAAAAAAAAAAAAAAACCAGTCCCAATAGGTACGGAAATTCAGTGTTTCAACGCTCAAAATCTTCGGGGTTATCCCTTCTGGTGCGAGAATGGGCTGGTGCTTGTGAAAATCCAACAGTTTTGACATTTGTAGATGTTATATTACGATATTTGTCCATTTTCCGATATTTGCATCACTTTCCAACACCACATAAAAAATATTTACATCAACAGCCGCTTTCCTATCAACCGTTGTTTCTCCAGACATGGTTTCTTAATCATAAATTGAATAGATCAGTGATTAAGCAACCGCTGGTTTACCTATGCAGGGTATCAATGATTAACCAATCACTGGTATACCAGTGCTTGGTACCGGTGCTGAGTATCAATAACTGACCAATCGCCAGTGTAGTGGATTTACCCGTTGTGTCGTGTGACTATGAATGACCTCACTGGACCGATTTGCTGAGTAAATATTAAAACGTCCATCTCATCAACCGTATACATCGTCTCCTACACACTAGAGGGATAGTAAGCTCGTTTACTATATGCTGTGTACTTATTTAGGCTATGTTGTTACCTATAGTGTGATTAGAGCGCATAAGACAGACGCGTTTGTTGAAAAATGACCAAGGCTTGCAGAATAAACCTTTATTTAGACTTCTAGCTTTAAGTAGAGATGTTTCAAGTTCTACTTTCAGAAAGCTCTGTTTAGAGTAAAACACTGTTTAAATTAACGCTTTTTGTGCTTATTTTTATCTGTCTACAGCATTTGTATTTTTAGCCTTCTCTCCTATGAATACTGTCAATGTTTTGCATTCCAACCTTAGATTCCGATCGTAAAAATATCGTTTGTTGGAACAAATTTACACAATATTTTTTAACTACATCACTAAAAACATTACTAATCACTCCAGATTAAAAAAGAAAAACGTACAACTGTGTAGCGCAGAGTTCAGAAACGAAATATTTGTAAATCGTAGTGATTAAAATTCTCTATCCTATAAAAATCATTATTAAATATAGAACTTTAGACATACTTGAGTATTTACTGTGTGTTTACAAGGGATCATGGTGTGTGATCACGCCAACGGTAGTATTCTTTTTTCGATTATGCTGCGAGGACGAAAGGCGTGTGTTGCCACGCATGCATGCTCCATGACAGCTACACAAGCACCTCTGGAAAGTCTTGCTTGCTCTGCACTTCTCCCAAGCGCTTGAAGACGCTGATTAAGTAAACACGATCCTTGCGCTGTCTAACTGGACCGTATACAGTTACACTCTACGTAAAAATGTATCTGAAACTGAATAATATGAAGAGATATACAAGTTAACTGTGAACAAAATGTCTGTGCGCATAATAAATATAAAGCATTAGTTATCTTGTTTTAGAAGTAGAATTTGTAATTTAAGAGCTGCTAGCCAACCCGAAAACCTTTAAAAATAACTCCTTCTAAACGTTTACTATCACCCTACTCTCCCATCCCCCAAGAATCTAACCCACAACAGCCAGTCGGTTATACCCAGGTTAGCCGACTGGCTGTTGAACAATGAGCAAAATAATTCCCCCACGTCTCCTCTCGTCCTGGACCGAAGCCAGATCCTTCGGTTCTTAGACGAAGAAGTTTCTATTAAGCTACGAACCACCTTGTGTATGGGAGTCGCTATTTTGTCTTTAGTAGTTTACAAGAAGGATCTTAAACGATCTTGATAACCACGGTCATGGTAACCAAAACGTTAGACCTACAGAGTAGGCTTCATCAGTCGGATACAGAAATGGATAATAGAGAGACAGCAGAAGAGGAGAGGGAAAGATGATGCTTAATCCATCAGTCTTGAAGGAGCTTTGAAGGAGTCGTGGTCAGCTTCATTGTCTTGAACAATATATCAGATAAACCCCATTAAAATAATGTATTCTATACTGACAAGTAAACATTCTATATCATTTCATACAATTATACAGATACTTGTGTGACTTTATCTACATGTCGGTATTGTATGCTAATATTTTATGGATACATTAGCAGTCATAATGAGCATACGATGACATGGAACTCGCCCACATCACAAGCAACGCCAATGAAAGCAATAGAAATCCGCAATAATTTTGGTTATTAAGCCCTTCGAAGAAGGGCCCTGATGCTGGTGATGGGATCTTGATCCAAGAAATAAAAGCAACCCTTCCCTTCGTGGGATCAAAAATGATTACCT
>NC_091307.1:4176358-4183858 GCF_038502225.1 Cherax quadricarinatus
TGGTTGTTCTCTGTGTGACCATGTTTACGGAGAGGCTGCATTGTTCTCTTATGTCTTTTCTAATGTCTTAGCCAGTGTGCTACTTGGTTCTTACCGCTATTTTTTTCTCTTTTACATTAAGATCCCAGTTGCATATTTCCAGCTGTTCAGGTGTACTCACGGCTCCTCTGTCCGTTTCTAGAATTCCAGTGGAAATATCCTCTCTTTCGCTCACTGATTTCATTATGTCCAGTTTACTCTGAGTTATTTTCCTTTCTTCGTTTGTCGTTATTTCATCTAACCTTAACTGATCACTGTTTCCTTTCCCTAATCTTGTCATCCTCGAATGTCTACGAACCATCTGCTACGTTTTACA
The DNA here is from genome assembly GCF_038502225.1 of Cherax quadricarinatus. NCBI lineage: Eukaryota > Metazoa > Arthropoda > Malacostraca > Decapoda > Parastacidae > Cherax > Cherax quadricarinatus. Next base: position 4,176,714 of record NC_091307.1, read on the forward strand.
TAAATTTCCTTATCTTTACTTGTCATTTCGCTGTGTTTCTTCTGTCTTATTTCCTGGTTCTTTATTGTCATCTCATAGCATTTTTTTCTCTTTTATTTTCTAATTGACGGGAAACTTCAACCATTATTGCCATTTCTATAGGCAAGTAGGTTGGTATGTGTGTGTGTGTGTGTGTGTGTGTGTGTGTGTGTGTGTGTGTGTGTGTGTTGATGTTCAAGTAAATGCTGGTCTGTGTGAGCATTTCCTGTGTGTCTGTCTACGATAACTGGCATGCATGTGCATATGAATATGCTTGTAAATATGCATGTGCTTGTGGGAGTGCGTGTGTATGGGCGTGGACGTGCGTGTGAACGTGCATATGGTTATGGGCGTGGATATGCGGGCATGTGAGATTGCTTGCATGATCAAGCCGACTATGCGTGCTCGTACCAAATATTTTAGGTTTCCAGACAATTGCTTAATTGATAATCCTAATTACCGAAAAGATCAGGTTTAGTGTTATTATTTGCTTCTTGTATTATGAGGCGTTGACACAGTGGAGGAAAGAGGAAGGGAGGGGAGGGAGAGGGAGGGAAAGGGAAAGGGGAAAGGGGAGGGGGAAGGGGTGGGGGGAATGAGAGGTGGAAGGGGAAAGGGAAAACGGAAGGAAAGGGTGAAAGACAGGAGACGGAAATAGGGTAGGGGGAGGACGAGAGAGGGACAAAAAGGAAGAGGAAGGAAGGAGAGAATCTAAAAACTAAAATGGTCGTTAGAAGCATTAAGATACAGCGAAAGAAAAGAGTACATGAAATATACTCGGAAAACAGACGCATCAGCCGGACCTCTACTGTTCGCCACCCAAGTAATAAGGTTACTGGTGAACCTAGAATTGTTTGTAATCGATATTATTTATTATCATTAGTGGTCTTTGGTAAAAGGTGTGATGAATGCGACCATGGCAGTACTGAGCATCTCCTAGAATTTGTAAAAACCAAGAAAACCTCCAAGAGAATGAGTACATATGTTTTTTTAGCCACAGCTTCTCTTTTAACATGAACTTTTACGTGGTTGAAACATTAAAGTAACGTATGTCTCCTAATCCATGTATTTCCAGTTCTAGTCATTACAAAGACACCAATAAGATTTTTCTTAAATGGTACACCTTAGCAACGCATTCGCGAGAGTACAACTCATGTATATAAGGTGCGTATATTTAACATGCTAAAAAATGTTGAAACGTACTCTTGAAATATGTAAGGAACTTGGATTTTAGTAGCTATTATATAATATTACAAATATAAATATGAAAAAAATACTAAATTGTTGGAAATATAAACGAAAAAAATCAGGGTAAACAAGCAACCCTCAAAGACTAGGATTTTTTTCTTTCAACTAACCGGCCGTATCCTACAGAGGCAGGGTGACCTAAAAAGAAAAATGAGTTTTTCTTTTAAAATTTAGTTAATTTATACAGGAGAAGAGGTTACTAGCCCCTTCCGCATTTTAGTCGCCTCTTACGACACGCATGACTTACGGAGGAAGAATTCTGTTAGGTAAAAAGACACAAGACCTTGATATAGCTCCTGAAGAGCGAAACGTTGCCACAATAAAATGTTACATTAGTTGCACTTATGTTCTTTTACCTAACATATTGTCGGTAATTCCACCAACATTGATACAGGAAGAATTCTGTTTCACTTCCCCATGGAGATAGGAAATAAAGAAAAACAAGAACTGTTAAGAAAACAGAAGAAAACCCAGATGGGTATGTATATATATATGCAAGTACATGTAAGTGTGACCTAAGTGTAAGTAGGAGTAGCAAGATATACCTGGTATCCCGCGTGTTTATGAAACAGAAAAAAAGGACACCAGCAATCCTGTCATGTAAAACAATTACAGGTTTCCGTTTCACATTCACTTGGCAGGACGGTAGTACCTCCCTGGGTATTTGCTGTCTATCTAATTAAAGATTGCCAAGTTAGTCATCGAGTAGATATGAAAATCAAGTACGAATTAAGTGCTACAAAAAAAAGTTCAATGATGGTAATAAGAACGTCAAACCTACCACAGATTAAATTAAAATACGAATCAGAAAAGTTAATACAGTCTAAACGACTTTATATCTGATCACTTCTAGCATCTTTTTCATCTTCCATGAGATCATTCGTAAAGTAGTAGTTACATCCGTCCGTTGGTGAACGGTGCCGATAGCTTGTAAAACAACTTTTTTTCTTTTGAGTTTGGCGGTTGCATTCCATGGCCTTCAGCTGTGCTGAAGTCTGGCGTGGGGGGATTGTCAGTTATATTCTAATCAGAGTCTATTACATTACTACAACTTCAAACAGCAGATTAGTGTAGCCGGATCTAGAATAAATAATTTATAAATTTTGACGCTGTTCCAGTAGTGCAGAAATCGACACACTGTACAAAAGCAAAAGATCTTTTAGGAGGGTAGGTTGTCGGAGAACGGGTTGGAAAGCTAGGAGACTGTCAGAATTCAGAAGGTGGAAGTTCCATGCCTGGAGCTCAAGTCAACAAGGCAGTGCGAGAGGGTGCGAATTCTGGCCGCCTCCACCACCACCACCCATGAATGAGCCGCCTTAATGAGCACACGCTGAAGATTCATACCCAAAGAGTGAAGTCTGACTCCCAACAATGGAACACATGGCATAATAAATGAAAGGCAAATAGGAATCAGGAAGTATCTGCGAGGTAGTACGATTTTGAAAGTGGGAAAAAAACCCATGAGTGCTGAATTTGTCTTTTAAAATTTACGACTGTTTTCTTCATTGCACTTTGTGCGTAGGGACATTTTATCCTATGGGTATTAGTTCTGTCTTTCGGTTTGAGCTTACTGGGTTGTGAGTAATATTGCTGTCAGGTATGAAGACAGACACATTTAGCAGAAAATAAGCATTGATTGGGCCAGTGTTCTAAGGAGAACTTTATCATGTTATCAATTTTTGACGTGAAAAAGGTCTCCTTAGAGTAAAAGGCTTTCCTAATATATGATACAAAAGAATTTTATTAATTAAAGAGCAACCGTTGGACTTTCTCTGGCCAACAGTATAGCAACTATACAAATTAAGTCAATAAACATTTTAAATATGCATTTTCATAAAAATAATAAAAATTATAATGAGGTTTTCCAGTTTATCACATTTGTATTTTACTAAGGTAGGATGATCCAAGGAAGGGAACACATCTAGTCATTCATTCAATACCAGCATTGCCAGAAGAGGGTGGACATCACGATTCAAATGACCCTCTAAACTGAAACATAAACCACCCATTCTTCCATGTTTCCGAGAATAGGTTCATAAATGGTATTACGTTCTGAAATTCGCTATGATACGGGCGGATGATAGCTACAGCCGAAGTTGTGTAAACTAAGCGAATCCTATGTGTTGACAGAATATTAATCCATTAGCGTATATCTGACTCATACAAACTATTAATATGAATATGTCTATTAGCAAGAAAAAAAACATTGAAACCTCTAATATCGCTAAAGAAAATTAGGAATGTTAGGCTGTTTTATTTTTGGGTAAATTCGATTACCTGCCGAATTTATTTTTGATAGAGTAGGCAGTTCTTATTAAACACAGAGTAGAATGACATACTGAATAACCAAGGTAAGAGCAAGTATGAGCTGTGTAGTAGCATTCTCTCACTTGACTCACTAAATCGTAATGGCACGATTGTAAACAAACCATACCACGGGTGGGGGGTTTGACCACGGGTTCAAACCCCACCCGTGGTATGGTTTATTCCCTCACTTGGCACGAGTCTAGGTGCTGGCACTATGGCGGGAAGCGGCAAAGATGGTAATGTCTAAACACAAGGGAAAGTGGTGCAGCTGTTGCTCGTATGGCAGCAACAGCAGTAGTAGTATTAATATTGGTAGAATTACCGACAACATGTTAAGTATAAGGACACAAATGCAACATTTTATTGTGGCAACGTTCCGCTCTCCAGGAGCTTTGTCAAACTTGAGAAAGCTCCTGGAGAGCGGAACGTTGCCACAATAAAATGTCACATTAGTAGCATTTGTGTCCTTTTACTTAACAGCTGTAGTAGTAGTTGTATAGTAGCAGCAGCAGCAGCAGCAGCAGCAGCAGCAACCACTGGTTTACCAGTGAACCCAAATAAAAAAAAAAGACTAATGTAAGGTTGAAGGTGAGGGTTAAAGAAGTAATCTCAAAGGAAGACAGAAATCCTGTTTTTCAATGTCTGATATAAAATAAAAGTACACACTTGTACAGAAATTGCTTATCAGAAGAATTTGCGTCTGTACATAAAATTGTTTCGATGGTGGCTATAAAATTTGGAAACGCAAGAGAAGCCAGATTCTGATCAACCCCAGATATCTGTGAAAGTGCAGATAACTGTGTGAGGGTGAAAGTGTTAACAAGTTCAGAGTATCCAAGCTAAGAATATCTTTAGAAACTAGGGTACCGAAGTACCACTCAGCTAAAGGGAAACTGCAAAGTACCACCCAGAAGTTAAAACACCGTAAAGAACTGTCCGAAAATTCGAAGGAAATAGTTTGCCTAAAGTTACTAATCAATCACGAACTCACAGATCACTGTCTTTATTATCGTAGAGAAATATACCAGCGTCCCTACCAGTTTCACGAGGAAGCGTTGAAACAGCAGGGGTTAAATAGCTCACTGGAAATAGGAGGCAATTAGGTAGGTTCGCCGAAGGGGATGGAAGCTATAGTTTCTTGCATCAGGAACCCTTCACGTCACCGGACCCCCCTCCCCACCACCACCAATCCCTCATGAAAGGAAAATGTTCCAGTTTGTCTCTTGGAATGCTTGTAAACATTTGCGAAACTTGTATGCTTTCTTTTAATATATCCATTAGATAGTCATCTATTTCCAAACCATATGGTCACACAAATAGTATCTCACCTTCACAATCAATATTAATAACTTGAAAAATTTGGTCTAATGGTGAACTATCTTGTACACAGCTAAGTGGACAGTTTAGTGTTGCATTTCTAGGTAGTATGTGCTATGCAGACTTCACAACTATTACTAGCCAACCAGTGATAAGTAGTCCTGACGTTCTCTGTAACCAAGTCTGTGGTGTATCACAAGACAAGTCGTTCCCCAACTTAATACACGTGCGTGGGGATACTTATGTTCCAAGGAACTACGATATGCCTAGAGCATCTCGTTTATATTAAATTTTAAGTACAGAAACCTAATCTAACACAGAATAAAATATTTTTTTGTACATTGGCCCTACTCTTTTTCCTGTGTTCATATGTCAGTACAGAAAATAATAATCAATCACATTGGGAATATAAAAGGGAGTTCTCCACTCAGTTTAATATGGCGTAGGTGCTTGGAAAATGAAGCTTGAATTGAAATATCCTTCACACATTTCCGAGGGAACGTGCGTCCAAACACACTATTGTTAGGGGAAAATAGTAGCAGCAGGAGCAGATCCCTGTTTCTGATTCATCAATCACGCCAAAGAGAAAGTTATTCACTGATTCAACTGCACTCCATTTAGTCACTTGGGTCTATATTAAAACGGGTTGTGTGCGGCGGTGTTTAATTATTGAATTCCTCAATGTTTAGTCATTTATGTTCCTTATGCAAAATAATGTTACAATGAAAAAGTAAAATGTCTGTCATGAAATATTGACACGAGAAGCAGTCAATGGGAAAAATATATATGTCGACGACGCTCTTGCCGAATAAGGCAAGCGAAAATTTACGTATATAATAATTTCGCAAAAATCATTCTGAACCTAATGAAAAAAATATATTTCATTGGGTTTGTTTATTATTAAATTATTGTAACCTCATCTAAAATATATTTAGTTGGATTAGGCTAAATTAAATTGCTCTTGTTATAATAAGGTTAGGTAAGTTTTCTAAGGTTCTTTTACCTGGAATTTACCTGGAGAGAGTTCCGGGGGTCAACGCCCCCGCGGCCCGGTCTGTGACAAAATTATTAATAAAATATATCTTTAAACGTATAAGAGAAAATTTTAGAAAGGACTTAATTCTATACGAGTTCTTTCTTGCTAATTGACCATAATATATATATATATATATATATATATATATATATATATATATATATATATATATATATATATATATATATATATATATATACATATATATATATATATATATATATATATATATATATATATATATATATATATATATATATGTGTGTGTGTGTGTGTGTGTGTGTGTGTGTGTGTGTGTGTGTGTAAAACAACCACTGTGAAAGAATAATGAATGTTAAAAACAACATAGATTTAATTGATAAATTAAGCTCCTTGACTGACTTAAATGATTTTACCATGGTTAGTTTTGATGTTACTTCAATGTTTACGAAAGTTCCAATTGATGATTTATTAAGTTTATCTGAAGAACTTGTGAATTACGATTTACCATTGCCGGTTCCTGTCATTAATCTTATTAATCTTTGCATTGTTGATGCAAAATTTGTATTTAATGATAAGTTTTATACACAAAAGTTTGGTATGACAACGAGAAATCCTCTTTCACCTGTTCTTAGTAACCTATACACGGAATTGCTTGAAACAAGACTGCTTAACATAATCCTCCCTAATAGAGCTAAATGGTTCAGATATGTTGATATTTTGACTTATGCTTAAGAATGTACATATAAACCACTTCCTTGTTAAATTAGATAGCTTAGCCCATTCTATAAACTTTACTGTTGAGTTTGAGGAAAATAATTCATTGACTTTTCTAGATGTTTTAATTACTGAAGGTAATAATGACTTCAAATTTAAAATTTACAGAAAACCTACATATAACTGTTTTTATGTACACTATTATTCTTCACATCAAGATACAGTTAAACTGTCTGTTTTCTCATCAATGTGTTTGAGAGCTTTGCGTATTTGTAGTCCAGAGTTCATAGTCGAAGAAATATCCAAAATTTATGAAATAACTAATGATCTGAAATACCCAAGAAACGTAATTGATAAATCTTTTAAAATTCCTAGAAATATTTTTTACAATCCAAAAAAGGACAACAAAACTTATTCAATTAAAAATATGTTGGTTCTCCCTTACCATGAAAACTTTGTTGATATGCCTTCTCTTCTTAAGACTTATAATATCAAAGTTGTATTTAAAAATCTTGATGCAGTA
>NC_091307.1:4188858-4191358 GCF_038502225.1 Cherax quadricarinatus
GTTCATAAAATATATGCAGCATTAATTAATTTAAAGGCTCATTTTTCTGCTTTTTACATTTAAGATACTAAGTTACTATAATATTTTTTAATGTATTTCATCAGGTTCCCGTTTGTGATTACTTGATTTTTTTTTTCAGATTTTAGGGTCGTTCAAACCCCCCAGACCTGGCCACCACAAGGAACAAGGAAAAAGAAACAAATGGTTCTCAAACTGTGATTACTCATAACACAGCCTCACCACTCATAGTATTTAATTTGAAAGATGCACAATACACAGAAAAGCTGAAGTGTATTATAAATGTAATAATACCTACAGGAAAGCGCTAAACCCTCTGGGGTCATACAATACTCTGTTAAAGGGAGATAATGAGGTTTGATATGAAGAAACGGTAGCTCCAATTCTTTGAGCTAAGAGTTCTTTACCAGCATCAAGAAACACCCTTGAAAGGGGCAGAAGCGTTGAGCAAATTAAAAAATTTCTTTGTTACCTTCGACATCAAGATGGCGGTGACATCAGTTAAAGCAAAGTGATTATGCATCTCAAACAACAAATTACGACTGAAAAAAAATTGCTTGCCAGCTTTGAAGGTTCTGACACAGAAGTGTGTCAAGAAGAGGCGGATGTGGGTTCCTTAAGTGTGTTAACCACTTTCCACTTGGATGCAGGGATACACGAGATCGACGTCGTTGTAGCCAGCACATGGTCTCGCTATACTGATCTCGAGGTCATAGGGTGAAACAGAAATCCTCTCTTAAGCCCCTGAATTAATATTGATTTCGAAGATATTTTCAATAATGTCGACATTAACACACACACACACACACACACACACACAAAAAAAAAAAAAAAAAAAAAAAAAAAAAAAAAAAAAAAGGATGCGCGAAGGATCGGATACTCTAACTCAATTATAGGTTGCAACTCTATGATGACATTCTCAACCACGAACAAATATATATTATAAAAGACGAATATGGGAGATAGTCTGAAATATATGCCTGGAGCTAATTACTAAAACTCAACCTGTTTAAATACCACTTTGTGTAACAAGATCTTGCATTTATTAAAACTGATATTTATGAAAACAAGAAGAAACATAATATATTACGATATGCTTTAACCTAATTTGAAGTCAAACGGTCAATAAATGACCAACCTATATTAATTTTAGTTAAAATGACCTTGTTTATGTCGGCCATCTTGAATTTGCCAAGATACCAAACGTAGCTCAAATGGGATTTTAAGCTACTCATTGCATATTTTTTTCTATTTCGTTAGAGTCTGTTTAAAAAAAAAATAAATCTTTCCTTTGTTTCTCTCAGGGTTATAATGTTTGATGATTTTGTTCGAGGTAGGTTAGGTGGTGAAATAGATTAGTTGGAGGATAGCGAAAAGAAGCTACCCCAGGGAGGTTTTAACTGGACGGAGAGAAGAGAGATGGGCTGTATAACCCATAGGTACTTTGCGTCTGTTTTTCTTTGCTATATAAAAGTAACTTCAGAGTCATAAACAACAGATCAAGATGTTCTGACAGGAGAGTTGTCGCTTGAATGTGTAGCTACATTTTACATTGTTTTACAGATATATTCCCGTGCTAAATCGGGCAAGTGGCTACACCAACTCCGCCTCTTGGTAGCAAGTCCCAGTTTATAGTTCAGTTAATTTCGAAATAAAGTTTACAAGATACAGATGTGTTAGCTACACTTCAAATGTATTGCCGTGTTAGTTTCTAAACTGTTGGCTCTGGAGCTCTCGTAACACTTGATGAGGGTTGAATTGGGCACTGACACTATATTACAAAAATGTCATGAATGGCATTAAGTTGGTTGACAGCGACCATTCCAAGAGCGGTATTAATTACCTGACATATGAATACGAAGTTAAGTAAATGAACACAGATGCAGCTAATGAGACATTTTATTGTGGTAACGCTTCTCTTTCTAGGATCTTTCTCAAACCGTTGCTTAACGGCTTGTCAAAGCTCCTGGAAAGCGAAACGTTGCCACAGTAAAATGTCACATTAGTTGCATCTGTGTTCATTTACCTAACATTTTATAAGTAATTCTACCATTATTACTGAATACAAAGTAGAAGCCTGCTAAATGTTTTGCACTCTGGCACGAATGCTGGTCTTTCCATTCTTTGGAACATACCATGACAGAAAAAGCTTACATACTTCAGCTTGCGTTCAGCATAAGTTATATTTCCCTGGTGCTTCCTAATAGTTCTTATTCTTTCAACATATCTTTTAGTAATTATGAGGCATGCGAATAGATTTCTTGGATTCTTACGAAACATTTGTAAGTAACAGAAGTCCCAAAATTATGTAGCAGCTGTGGATATTGTTGAACTGGTCTCCATATTATGGAACTAACAAATGAGCTTGAATTATATTTGAATATTTCCTTCAAGGAAAACTATGAGTTTCGAATTTAAACTCCCTTGAAAGGTGCAGATTGAGGGGAAGGAGGGGGTGGGGAAGGTGATGACTGAAATGTGA
>NC_091307.1:4198858-4201358 GCF_038502225.1 Cherax quadricarinatus
TGAAGAGTGTAGTAAAGGAGAAAAAGCATATGAGAAGTTTTTACAAAGTAGAAGTGATGCAAGGAGGGAAGAGTATATGGAGAAAAAGAGAGAGGTTAAGAGAGTGGTGAAGCAATGTAAAAAGAGAGCAAATGAGAGAGTGGGTGAGATGTTATCAACAAATTTTGTTGAAAATAATAAAAAGTTTTGGAGTGAGATTAACAAGTTAAGAAAGCCTAGAGAACAAATGGATTAGTCAGTTAAAAATAGGAGAGGAGAGTTATTAAATGGAGAGTTAGAGGTATTGGGAAGATGGAGGGAATATTTTGAGGAATTGTTGAATGTTGATGAAGATAGGGAAGCTGTGATTTCATGTATAGGGCAAGGAGGAACAACATCTTGTAGGAGTGAGGAAGAGCCAGTTGTGAGTGTGGGGGAAGTTCGTGAGGCAGTAGGTAAAATGAAAGGGGGTAAGGCAGCCGGGATTGATGGGATAAAGATAGAAATGTTAAAAGCAGGTCGGGATATAGTTTTGGAGTGTTTGGTGCAATTATTTAATAAATGTATGGAAGAGGGTAAGGTACCTAGGGATTGGCAGAGAGCATGCATAGTTCCTTTGTATAAAGGCCAAGGGGATAAAAGAGAGTGCAAAAATTATAGGGGGATAAGTCTGTTGAGTATACCTGGCAAAGTGTATGGTAGAGTTATTATTGAAAGAATTAAGAGTAAGACGGAGAATAGGATAACAGATGAACAAGGAGGCTTTAGGAAAGGTAGCGGGTGTGTGGAAAAGGTGTTTACAGTGAAACATATAAGTGAACAGTATTTAGATAAGGCTAAAGATGTCTTTGTGGCATTTATGGATTTGGAAAAAGCGTATGACAGGGTGGATAGGGGGCAATGTGGCAGATGTTGCAGGTGTATGGTGTAGGAGGTAGGTTACTGAAAGCAGTGAAGAGTTTTTACGAGGATAGTGAGGCTCAAGTTAGAGTATGTAGGAAAGAGGGAAATTATTTCCCAGTAAAAGTAGGCCTTAGACAAGGATGTGTGATGTCACCGTGGTTGTTTAATATAATTATAGATGGGGTTGTAAGAGAAGTAAATGCGAGGGTCTTGGCAAGAGGCGTGGAGTTAAAAGATAAAGAATCACACAAAGTGGGAGTTGTCACAGTTGCTCTTTGCTGATGACACTGTGCTCATGGGAGATTCTGAAGAGAAGTTGCAGAGATTGGTGGATGAATTTGGTAGGGTGTGCAAAAGAAGAAAATTGAAAGTGAATACAGGAAAGAGTAAGGTTATGAGGACAACAAAAAGATTAGGTGATGAAAGATTGGATATCAGATTGGAGGGAGAGAGTATGGAGGAGGTGAATGTATTCAGATATTTGGGAGTGGACGTGTCAGCGGATGGGTCTATGAAAGATGAGATGAATCATAGAATTGATGAGGGGAAAAGGGTGAGTGGTGCACTTAGGAGTCTGCCTTGGTGGGAATCGGCCATTGTAATAATAAAAACCAAAAAAAAATATAAATATTTATATATATACATATATTTATATATATATTTATATATATATATATTTATATATACATATATTTATATATACATATATATTTATATATATATATATATATACTATATATATATATATATATATATATATATATATATATATATATATATATTTATATTTATATATATATATTTATATATATTTATTTATCTACATATTTATATATTCATATATTTATTTATGTATATATTTACATATTTATATATTTATATATATATATTTACATATTTATATGTATACATAATTTATATATATATATATATATATATATATATATATATATATATATATATTATATATATATATATATATATATATATATATATTATATATATATATATATATATGTCGTGCCGAATATGTAAAACTGGTCAATTAGCAAGAACTCATTTATAATTAAGTCCTTTCTGAAAATTTCTCTTATATGTTTAAAGATATATTTTTTTTCATTTATGTTAACGTGAAAATTTATAATTTTGCACCAAAAGAATCTTAGAAAACTTACCTAACCTTATTAAAACAAGCGCAATTTATTTTAGCCTAATCCTACTAAATATATTTTAAAAACGTTTACAGTAATTTAATACTAAACAAACACAACGAAATATATTTTTTTCGTTAGGTTTAGAATGATTTTGGCGAAATTATTGCATACACAAATTTTCGCTTGTCCTATATGGCAAGATGAGCGTTGCTATTTAAGTCAAGATCGCAAGTTCTGCCTATTCGGCACGATATATATATATATATATATATATATATATATATATATATATATATATATATATAATGATCAATGCTATCTTCACATTACCCAGGAAAACAGAAATAGCCGTGAAACTGGAAGCAATCACTTTTGTAGTGGTAAATCGCACTAACATTTTTCTCTTTGGTAGCGAGGAAAGGGAAGAGTGGGAACCAAAGCCACAAGAAGCAGCGGCTGGCTGC
>NC_091307.1:4206358-4253858 GCF_038502225.1 Cherax quadricarinatus
CAGTCTTTATAATCATCATAATAATATTTAAGGAGGTGGGCCGGTAAGCCAGCCCTAGGTCTCGGTTAGATGCACAAAAGCTCCAGCTGCTGGTCATCATATGACTAAGACCAACGTTAGGAAACATTTCTCCTGTTTCCTGACAAATCTTACCTACCTTACCTATCTACGAAACTGATAGGGTTCGAACTCGTAGAAGGATAGTGCTCTAGCCATTACTTGACAAAAGTTCTAATCCTTTCCGTTCAAGTTATGTACAGTCGTGTAAAGATTGATCTCAGAACTGGGTTCCTAAATGTTGCAGAGCATTTTATCCAGTGAATTGGAGCTACCATTGCTTTCCTTCGATCATATCTGATTACATTTTATTTTCCAGGCGCTGTACGGCTCATACGGCTTTAGCACTACCATATGAGTATAATATTAATTATAATAATAATAATAATAATAATAATAATAACAAAAATATTTTGTTTTGGCAGTGGAAGAATTATTACGATCCACTGAAAATAATTATTCCTAGGTCTTTTGAATATCATTCTTCCCAAGTCTCGTGAATATCATTCTTCCCAAGTCTCGTGAATATCATTCTTCCCAAGTCTAGTGAATATCATTCTTCCCAGGTCTCGAGAACGATCAGCATCATTCAGTCTATTCCAATCACTGGATTGATGACTGAGGATCCCTCTACATCCCAGTCTACTCCTACCCAGCATTCTCCACCTGACTATCCACCCTATATATTCTCATGTACTCGATGAAGTTCACTGTGTGGGCGAAACGTAGTCAATAAAGGATCGCATTATACTACATTTTGGTATATTTCTTCTGCTCATGGATGGTTAACACGTTCTCCTTGTTTTATCAGTTGTTAGCGTGCAAAGACAGTGTACATTAATAATAATCATATTAATATCTTTATTTTTACAAGTACATATACAAGGTATACAGGCCTAGCTGACATCATTGACATACTACTACATAGAAAGCCGCTTGTTATGCAGAATATTTCGGGCAAATTAGGCCAGTTTTGTCGCAGGATGCGACCTACAACAGTCGACTAACACCCAGGTACTCATTTTACTAATAAGGAACATAGACAACAGGTGCAAAGAAACACTCCCAATGTTTCTACCCTCGCCGGGAATCGAACCCAGACCCTTGCGGTGTGTTGGGAGAGCTTTAGCCGCCAGGCCACGGGGCACATTAATAATATCAACACCTTAATAGTATAAATTATTAATAGTATACAGTACCGACAAGTTGATGAATTAAACACATGAGCAACATCTGGGTACCTATTTTTCAAAACATAATTACTCTGTTGTTGCAAACGCACCAGATTCAATGAACCATATTTCGAATCCTTGAACTCAATGTAGACGTGTCTTAAGAAAGTAGCGAGATGCTGGATAAACAGACATTAGTATCATAAAAGAGATTTTTCTGTGAAGATGATGACTGCGGATAAGAACTTCAAGTATAGACCAAGGTGAAGAGCGATTTGTCGAGGATGGAAAAGCCGGAAATATGTATGAAGTGAGGTAACTCTTGAGCTGACTCTTGAAAATGGAGGGGAGTGCCTTGGTCCTTGATCCAGAGAATTATAGCTGTTCTCTCCGTCGTTGAATTAAATCCGGAAACCTGCCATTCCCCAAGCGCTGTGTGATCTACAGAGATTAAGCTCTTCCCATAAATACTACAACAATAACAACAATAATAACAATAATAATAATAATAATAATAAATTCTTATGAGGCCTAAATTAGAAAAAAAACGGTGGTGATAAACAAAAATTTTGAAATCAAGTGGCAATGAAATGGATGAAATGAAGAGGATAAATACAGACGTAGGAAAAGATCTTAATTAACGTAGAGAGCTAAGGCACACTGGACTAAAATACACTCCGATGTTCTCAGAGCAAACAAGTTAGGTATTTTTTTTAAATAACTCGATAAACATTTTGAAAACATACATTTGTAAATGATTCAACAGAAGAGGTCCATTTTTCCCTCTGTTTTTATGAGTGGATGATAGGCATAAGCAAAGCCGATATAAATAAAGTACTGAGGATATCGAATCAAACTGGAACTAGAACTGATTTAAATTAAATAAGATTTGATTTAAGAAGGCGTAGGTAAGTACTGATTTCCAGAGTTGTCGATGCGTGGAACAATCTTCCCAGTAATGGGAATGGGTAGTTTTGAGAAAAGCCTGCCTTGTATGGGCCAGGAGGCCTACAGAAGTGTTCCTTCATTCCTATGTTCTTATTTTGTTTTGAGGGGGAAGATTTCTCTCCCGAGCTATCAGTAAATGGTCCTGGGGGTCACTGCCCCCGTCGACCGGTCTCAAACCAGGCTTCCTCGTAGTAGTAGCAGTAATGATAATAATGATTGTAGCAGTGATGATTGCAGTAGTAATGGTTGTAGTAGTAATGACTGCAGTAGTAATGACTGCAGTAGTAATGACTGCAGTAGTAATGACTGCAGTAGTAATGACTGCAGTAGTAATGACTGCAGTAGTAATGACTGCAGTAGTAATGACTGCAGTAGTAATGACTGCAGTAGTAATGACTGCAGTAGTAATGACTGCAGTAGTAATGACTGCAGTAGTAAAGACTGCAGTAGTAAAGACTGCAGTAGTACTGACTGCAGTAGTAATGACTGCAGTAGTAATGACTGCAGTAGTAATGACTGCAGTAGTAATGACTCAGTAGTAATGACTGCGTAGTAATGACTGTAGTAATGACTGCAGTAGTAATGACTGCAGTAGTAATGACTGCAGTAGTAATGACTGCAGTAGTAATGACTGCAGTAGTAATGACTGCAGTAGTAATGACTGCAGTAGTAATGACTGCAGTAGTAATGACTGCAGTAGTAATGACTGCAGTAGTAATGACTGCAGTAGTAATGACTGCAGTAGTAAGGATAGTACTAATAATTGCAGTAGTAATGGCAGCAGCAACAGCAGCAGACGCAAAGGCAATAGTAACAGGAACAATGGTAGTAGAAGTAAATGCACTAGCAGTATTTGTTGTTGTAGCAATAGTAGTAAAAGTAGTTGGGCGTAAATGATTTATGATTTAATATTTCTTCCTTCCAGGTCAGTCTCTATGTACGTTTAACAGCAAGGTTTGGTTGAATATCAAACTTCTATTTTTTCTTGTAGCAGATGAACCAGAAGTAGTGGAAATTAAGGAAAGGCGTGAGAGAGAGAGAGAGAGAGAGAGAGAGAGAGAGAGAGAGAGAGAGAGAGAGAGAGAGAGAGAGAGAGAGAGAGAGAGAGAGAGAGAGAGAGAGAGAGAGAGACAGAGAGAGAGACAGAGAGAGAGACAGAGAGAGAGACAGAGAGAGAGAGAGAGAGAGAGAGAGAGAGAGAGAGAGAGAGAGAGAGAGAGAGAGAGAGAGAGAGAGAGAGAAACTTGTGCTTTTCTGTCACTACCTTAACTAATTAGATTGGGTACTACGTACCCAGTTCAAAGCAAGTGAATATATTTTTTAATGCAAGACAAAATTAACAAAATTTATAAGGTTTGGAGTCCTCTCTCTCTCTCTCTCTCTCTCTCTCTCTCTCTCTCTCTCTCTCTCTTTCTCTCTTATCTTACGAGGGGAAAAGTGATGGAGTGGATCTGGGGGATAAAGGATAGCGAGTCTCCACCCCCCTCCTTCCCTCCCTTCTCCATCACCCTAACACCCCCCCCCCTCCTTCCTCGGCCCCACCGCCAGATGTTCTAAGAGGATTTACGAAAAGGATTTAGGGTAGGGGTAGGAAGAAAGTATTTACGCCCCGTTAATCCTCAGTGAAAAATATGAAACAATTAAAACAACGGCGGCGGAGGCGCTCACAGAGACAGCGACACCAGGTGATAATATCTCGGTAATTCCTTAGGAGGTGGAAGTAACACGGAAGGTGACGGTGTGTCTCAGACTCCAGGGAGACAGGGAGGGAGGGAGGAGGGAAGAAATTAATGAGGGAACAAGGGGGGAAATTAATGAGGGAGTAAGGAAAGGGAGAGAGAAATTAATGAGTAAGGGAAGGAGGAGATAAATTATGGAGTAAGGGAGAAGAGAAATTAATGAGAGAAAAAAGGAGAGATGAGAGAAATTAATGAGGGAGTAAAGGAAGGAGGAGAGAAGTTAATGAGGGAGTAAGGGCTGAGAGAAATAAATTAGGGACTAAGGGAGGAGAGACATTAATGAGTAAGAGAGGAGAGAAATTAATGAGTAAGGGAGGAAAGTTATGAGTAAGGGAATGGGAGAAATTAATGAGGGAGTAAAGGGAGAGGAGAAATTAATGAGGGAGTCGGGTTAATGAGTAAGGGATGAAGGTGGGTTAATGAGTAAGGGAGGGAGGCGGGTTAATGAGTAAGGGAGGGAGGCAAGTTAATAAGGGAGTATGAGAGGGGAGTTAATGGAGAAAGGAGTTAATGAGAGAGTGAGGGAAGTTTATGAGGGAGTAAGGGAGGAAGGAGACTTAACGAGGGAGTAAGGGAAGGATGTACTCTAATGAGTAAAGGAGTGAGAAGAATTAATGAAGTGAAATATGAGAGAGAGAAGAGAGTTCATGGGGGCAGATATGAGGGACGGTATTGACGAGGAATGGATAAGAATAATAAAGGAGGGAGAGAGATGACGTGAGAGGAAGTGAGGAAAGCAAGAGAGGAGAAGAGGGACTGGATGAGAAAGGGATACGAGGGCGAGGAGGAGCGAAAGGGAGAGAGCGCTTTCTTTTTTCTTTCTATCATTATGGCAGATGCTGGAGTTTTCTAGAACACAGGGCTGGATTATTTTCTTACACAGGATATGACACTCCAGCAGGACTGGAGTTTTCTTACACATTTTTCTTGACCTAGATGAGACCCACAAGAGTCGGCTAACTCACAGGAACCTATATTTTCACTGCTACGTGTACAGCAGTAAGGTGTCGAACCCTCTGTGGAATCAAAGAGCAGTGGAGGAAAGGATTGAGGAACTGGAGAGTGAAATGTGGGAGGGAGACACTTGAAAGAGAGGAGGGACTGGAGGAGGAACTACTGATATGGAATGGTTCATGAGGGGGGAGGGAGGGACTGAGGGAGTGAAATGAGGGGAGGGAGAGACAGAGGGACTAAGGAAAGGTGGAAAGGATATGGCTGGAGGGAAGGAAATGAGCGGGGCAGGAAAACACTGTCGGGCAGCATAACAAGAAATGTTGACATTCTGGATATAAGCATCAAATTTCTAGGAATTTTGTGATTCCATGCTATTATATATTTTTCTTGAAGCTATGACATTTGGTGTTTAGAAAATTTAAATTTACACAATTTAACATTTTAAACCAGAAAAGAAACAAAAATCCCATGTTTGCATAACTAACAGCAATTGTGTATAATACACTTCCATATCTTTGGTAGTTTTTAAGATATTACAAGAGCCCCGTGAGGGCGGGGAATGTGGCTAGGCCTGGGGACAGTTGGTCCCAAAGATGAGGAGGTACTTGTACCTCCTCCCATGGGAGACTTACGTCTCAGACACTCCCTAAAGAGGGAGCCAAGGCCGGGCGTGGTCCGCATCACAGCCGGGTGATCAGCTTGCTTTGAATGTTCAAATAACGCATCATGCGTAGGTGGGATGCTTTCCATCGATTATTTTTGGTAGGCATGTCATTCTGTAACTCACTGTCAGTGTACTGGATGCTGGTCTTGTAAACGAGGACAACTGTGCAGCGTTTAAGAAGTTTGAATACGTTGCCGCTCACGTCCAGCTTACAGTGAGGATTGGCTGCATTGTTGGAAAAAGCCTGTGGAACTTGGAGGTAGGTCTTCCACATTCTCCATGCAGACTTCTTACTCCTTCCAAAGGCAGCAGGTATAGCATGACAGCCTGTGAAGCTGTGGAAGGCAGGTAAGGTCTGAGTTTGTTCTACTCCTAGTCCAGGGAGTGAGACTAAATGAGGAAAGTAGGAAGCAAATGAAAGACGGAGGAGTGGAGAGGAGATAAGGGGTGAGGGAGACGTAAAGAGAGGGATGAAGAGGCGGAGAAGGTAGGAGGTATGGATGAAAAGAGTGAACGATTTGAAGGGGAGAGAGAGAGAATCCAGAGAGAGAATCCAGAGAGAGAGAGAGAGAGAGAGAGAGCAACAAGAGCCAGGGAGAGCTCTCATCAACATTTATAAGCACCCTGCCCCTCTGTGAGGCTCGCCAGATCCGACTAATTAATAGTGGCAAGTGTCGATAATCACCTGATGTAAGAGAAGCGAGTGTGTATTTGGGCGTGAGGGTGGCCCTAGGCGTACGGTGGGCGGATCTGGTTGTACGTGCCGATTGGTCCCTGGCGTACATGTGAGCGGCCCGGCTGTTCATGTAATCGTCCCCTGACGTACGTGCGTGCAACCCCAGGCTACGTGGAGGCTATGTTGGTAGGTTTGAGTGAATATTGATGGAGGTGTTGTGTGTAAGTTGATGGTGGTGGGTATATGTTGGTGTTGAATATATGTTAATGATACTGGTGTTGAATGTATGTTATTGATGTTGGTGTTGACTGTATGTTGATGTGTATGTTGATGCTGAATAGGTATAATGTTTGTCAGGAAACAGGACAAGTGTTTCCTGAAGCGGGTCTTAGTCATATGATAACCCACAGCTGGTCATCTGACCGAAGACTTCCCTTGGGTTACCGGTCCACCTCTTCAAAAAAAAAAAAATATATGGTTATGATGTTGAATGTATATTGATGTGTATGTTGCTGTCGAGTGTATGTTGTTGTTTGTTGTGTTTGGTAGGGGTAGTGGCGGCAGATTGATGCATACATAATATGAGCCAAAGACATTTTCCACAATGGAGAGTGAGCCTCGTACACTACTTAACTCACATATATGTGCTTATGTTAATAGATGTGTACTCGCTGGTTTGTGATTGCTGGGGTCGAGTCTCGGCTTCACGCTGTGCTTCTTAATTTTCAAAGCCTCGTGGGCTCTCCCGTACCTATTCATACAACTATGTATGGTGCATATCTCCACTACTACTTCGTCCAGTTCATTCTTCTTTCTGATCACCCTGAGGCTGAAGAAATCCTTCCTGACAGTCCCTCTGGCTCATCTAACTGATAACTGTGCCCTAGTATACCGTTATCGTTTATCGGACACTATCCCTGTTCACCTTCTCGGTATTTTGTAGGTCGTTATCGTGTCTCTTCTAGTTCTTTTATCCTATAACGTCAGTTTCAGTTTCTTTAGCCTTACCTCTTATCTTATTCCCATTAGCTCTGAGACTTGTCTCGTTGTATAAATTTGTATTTTTTTCCAGTTTTTAAACACGCTTTATCAGGAGAAGGTTCCGTGATGGTGCTACATACTCCAATATTGACAGCCTGACATATGTAATATGTCAGGCTGAGTTTTCTGAAAGCTACTCTTAGATTGGCCGAACGAATACATTTTCTACAAAAGTTATTTAGAAATTGTGCACCACTGGTAATATGCTCTATATAGCTTACTATTACACTTCTCGTCTATGTTCCCTGAGTCTATACTGAGTTTTCAATCTTCTTATTCCTTCTCCAGTTTTCATAATGCAACATTTGCTGGAGGGTGAAATCCAGTAACTGTTTGACGGACCAGTTTTGAAGTTTGTTCAGGTCCATTTTTAGCCTTTCCTTGTCCTCATCTCCTTTTACTTTCATTAATATTACATTATCTGAAAAGAGGTATATATCCAACACATACTAGAAACAATATCTGTTCTTACACAGATCCTTGTGGATCCCCACTTGTTCCACTCTCATTCTGACACCTCTTCTCGGATAATTAAATTTTTTGAATTCTCTTTTACCACTGAATGCTGTTAAAACTTTTAATCCAATATCTTGTGATGCATAGCATCACATATCTTCTTGGAGTCCAAGAACATGCAGTCCATCCAGTATTCTGTCACCAGCCTCTCTCTTTCGTTGCTTGGTCATAGAACTCTAGCAGATTTGCAAGATGAGGTTTGCCATTTCTAAATCAGTGCTGGTTATTGTTTACGAAACCATTTTTCTCCAGGTGCTCCACCACTCTGTGTCTGATTATCTACTCTATAGCCTTGCAGGTTATGCATGTTGGTGATACCCGTTTGCAGTTTAATGCTTCCTGTATATTTCCTTTCTTATGCACTGGGACTACATTCACCGTCTTCCAGATCTGTGGTTACGGGGATCGAGTCTTAGCTCCTAGCCCTACCTCTCAACATGCCACTTGACGGATTCGCTCCCTGCTAACCTGGGTTCTATCGTACCTCCTTTTAAAATTATGAACCTTGCCTCCACTTCGCAGAAGTCATTCCGCTTCTTTATCAACCTGAGACCGAATAAGACGAGCATTAACTACATAGGTTATTCGGCTAACGAGAACCTCTGGCAATATACCAGGAGCTATGCTCACTTCTCTTTCTCTTTGAGTGACGTCCACAGCCTTTGTCTCCCGAGTGTTTACTCCTCTTGAAGAAAGCCCCGAGTTTTGGCTTACTGTCTGAGGTCACACCTCCTTTCAAGCATGAGTTTTCTGACTGGATCAACCAAGTACAGTGACAAATGGACATCTCCAAACTTCTTCAACACATAAGTGTATTAGTTCCACTTCTGGTGAGCCAGCAGACAATTTGGTCCAGGGTGCAGCACCTCAGGTTCCTTTGTCGAGCCTAACGATAAGTCTGTTACCAGAGACCAGTCTATCCATCGCTGATTAACCAAGTGACATCAGCCGCTAGCTTGGACTGTGTTGGCTTCAGAGGGTAGGGCTCTTTCAGGATTCAGGACCTATGTATCTTCACTACTACAGTACTCAGTAGCATTTCACCACTATAACCACACATCTAGCCACATTCCATCCCTTCTGTAAGCAAGTGTCGCAGGAGGCGGCCGCATATACTAATGAATACGGTTACTCCTATGAAGTCGATGACGTCAGATAGCCAAAGCCAATAGATCAGTTCTCTGGGCACCTCATTACAACCTATGCCAGGTAGAGAAGGCTGGGAGACATCTCAGCTTAAGGACCTTCCCTCCCCAGCTGGAAGGACAGGCACTGGCTGCTGGGGTGGGTAAGCCACCCGGCTTTTTTTCACCCCTTATTATTAGAGATGTCAGTTTATAAGGGCCACTTAAGTGGTATTTGCTACATGGAGTACCTAATTAAATCATTAACTCCGCCGAGGATAATGCGTATAACACAGTGTCCATGTGTGTGTGTGTGTGTGTGTGTGTGTGTGTGTGTGTGTGTGTGTGTGTGTGTGTGTGTGTGTGTGTGTGTGTGTGTGTGTGTGTGTGTGTGCGCGCGTGCGTGAGAGAGAGAGAGAGAACATCACTTCATCTGAGATCATTTATCCCCAGGATGATTCGAGTATGGAACACATACGTACAGCATTGTGATGTCAACGAGATAAAGTCAGCTGATCAAATGAAAAGGCTGGCACCACATATGGCTCCAACTTCATCCTGTTCCCTACTTGTATGTTTCACACCAATAAAAATGCTTTCAAATGAGATGATGTAGGTAACAGCCCTTAGCTTGTCAATAAAGCTAGGGATAGTTAACCTAACGTTGCCACACCCTGTGTAAGAGAGAGAGAGAGAGAGAGAGAGAGAGAGAGAGAGAGAGAGAGAGAGAGAGAGAGAGAGATGGGCGTGTGTGGGTGTGCGCGCGCGAATTTGTCAAAAACATCATGCCCAGGTGCACACAAATCCCACAAGTCCCTATAAAATCACAAGCCACATCAATCACCGCCGTCGCCACCCGTCACGTCTTCACCCTATTGATTGTAACTTAATCATCCGAGACTGGTGTCAGTCACGATAATAAATCGTGTAAATATCATCAAGCTTATATTCATATCCAAGAAAACATGTACGAGTCCTCCGCCTCATCTTATTCCTTTTTTTTTATCCCTCTTTCCTCTATTATTCTTATTCCTTCTCCTCTCTCTTGTCTTCTTCATTTTCTTACTGCTACTCCTATCACTCTTTCTCCTGCTTCACTTCCTCATCCTTCTCTTCTTCCTCCCAATTCTTCTCATAATTTTCTTCCTCTTCCTCACCTTTTCTTCGTCCTGCTTCTCCTTCTCACCCATTTCTTCCTTATGCTTCTCCTCACCACCATTTTCTTCCTCATTCTTCTCCTCCTAACCCTTCTCTGTTCCTCATGCTTCTCCTCTTCACCCTCTTCTTCCTCTTGCTTCTCCTTATCCTTCTCTTCCTCCTCCGCTTCCTTCCCTCAGTACCTGCCACAGATGAATGACAAATGAGGTGGCATCATCAGCAGTGGTATACATCACTCTGACGATTTAATCATCGCGTAGATCATCTCTTGGTCGTGCGTCTAACCTCCGGGCAGTACTACAAATGATACAGTGGGTAACCATACAGCACCATGCTAAATATGAGTCAGCAGCTGAAATCTTGATGCGTGACTTTGGACTGTGATACAGTGTCGCTCCATCAGTCCAATTCTGAGTATCGAGAATATATTAGAATTCAGTATTTCGTCCTACAAGCTTATTCCTAAATCACTAGACTCACGGTAGAGACTGGAATAAGGTAATTCTGAGACAGTTTTATAGAGAACTAGCAGTGATGACGATTTACTCAGAGCAGTTTCATACCTACAGTGGAGGTTAATCACTCACAGTGGAGGTTTATCACCCACAGTGGAGGTTTATCACCCACAGTGGAGGTTTATCCCTTACAGTGGAGGTTAATCCCTCACAGTGGAGGTTAATCACTCACAGTGGAGGTTAATCCCTCACAGTGGAGGTTAATCACTCACAGTGGAGGTTAATCCCTCACAGTGGAGGTTAATCACTCACAGTGGAGGTTAATCACTCACAGTGGAGGTTAATCCCTCACAGTGGAGGTTAATCCCTCACAGTGGAGGTTAATCACTCACAGTGGAGGTTAATCACTCACAGTGGAGGTTAATCACTCACAGTGGAGGTTAATCACTCACAGTGGAGGTTAATCACTCACAGTGGAGGTTAATCACTCACAGTGGAGGTTAATCACTCACAGTGGAGGTTAATCACTCACAGTGGAGGTTAATCACTCACAGTGGAGGTTAATCACTCACAGTGGAGGTTAATCACTCACAGTGGAGGTTAATCACTCACAGTGGAGGTTTATCCCTCACAGTGGAGGTTAATCACTCACAGTGGAGGTTAATCACTCACAGTGGAGGTTAATCACTCACAGTGGAGGTTAATCACTCACAGTGGAGGTTAATCACTCACAGTGGAGGTTAATCACTCACAGTGGAGGTTTATCCCTCACAGTGGAGGTTAATCACTCACAGTGGAGGTTAATCACTCACAGTGGAGGTTAATCACTCACAGTGGAGGTTAATCACTCACAGTGGAGGTTAATCACTCACAGTGGAGGTTAATCACTCACAGTGGAGGTTTATCCCTCACAGTGGAGGTTAATCACTCACAGTGGAGGTTAATCACTCACAGTGGAGGTTAATCACTCACAGTGGAGGTTTATCCCTCACAGTGGAGGTTAATCACTCACAGTGGAGGTTAATCACTCACAGTGGAGGTTTATCCCTCACAGTGGAGGTTAATCACTCACAGTGGAGGTTAATCACTCACAGTGGAGGTTTATCCCTCACAGTGGAGGTTAATCACTCACAGTGGAGGTTAATCACTCACAGTGGAGGTTAATCACTCACAGTGGAGGTTAATCACTCACAGTGGAGGTTTATCCCTCACAGTGGAGGTTAATCACTCACAGTGGAGGTTAATCACTCACAGTGGAGGTTAATCACTCACAGTGGAGGTTTATCCCTCACAGTGGAGATTAATCACTCACAGTGGAGGTTAATCACTCACAGTGGAGGTTTATCCCTCACAGTGGAGGTTAATCACTCACAGTGGAGGTTAATCACTCACAGTGGAGGTTTATCCCTCACAGTGGAGGTTAATCACTCACAGTGGAGGTTAATCACTCACAGTGGAGGTTTATCCCTCACAGTGGAGGTTTATCCCTCACAGTGGAGGTTTATCCCTCACAGTGGAGCTTTATCCCTCACAGTGGAGGTTTATCCCTCACAGTGGAGGTTTATCCCTCACAGTGGAGGTTTATCCCTCACAGTGGAGGTTTATCCCTCACAGTGGAGGTTTAACCCTCACAGTGGAGCTTTATCCCTCACAGTGGAGGTTTATCCCTCACAGTGGAGGTTTATCCCTCACAGTGGAGGTTTATCCCTCACATTGGAGGTTTAGCCCTCACAGTGGAGGTTTATCCCTCACAGTGGAGGTTTATCCCTCACAGTGGAGGTTTATCCCTCACAGTGGAGGTTAATCACTCACAGTGGAGGTTTATCCCTCACAGTGGAGGTTTATCCCTCACAGTGGAGGTTTATCCCTCACAGTGGAGGTTTATCCCTCACAGTGGAGGTTTATCCCTCACAGTGGAGGTTTATCCCTCACAGTGGAGGTTTATCCCTCACAGTGGAGGTTTATCCCTCACAGCGGAGGTTTATCCCTCACAGTGGAGGTTTATCCCTCACAGTGGAGGTTTATCCCTCACAGCGGAGGTTTAACCCTCACAGTGGAGGTTTATCCCTCACAGTGGAGGTTTATCCATCACAGTGGAGGTTTATCCCTCACAGTGGAGGTTTATCCCTCACAGTGGAGGTTTATCCCTCACAGTGGAGGTTTATCCCTCACAGTGGAGGTTTATCCCTCACAGTGGAGGTTAATCCCTTACAGTGGAGATTTAGCCCTTACAGTAGAGGTTCATCACTCACAGAAAGGCAATGTATTAAGTAAATAAAATGAATTTCGATTACTTATCATATATTTTGACAGCAATGTAGTTTATAATAGTTTGTGGCTTTTTTATGCCAAACAAATGAATGCACAAAGGCTATGGCATATATAAACAGTTAATGGCATGTTAATGCTATTAACAAGACAGTCTCTCTTGATTTCTGGTAGTGGTTAACGTTGTGATATGTGGTTCCTAGCAGAGTGGAAATGACTGAGGCTGAGCGCGATGTACAGCTCTCTTCGAAGTCGAAGTGCATCATAAACAAACCAAGGAACAAGTTCGATTTGAACCATGGCCAGTAAGCCACTCGGCCGAGTGGCTTACTCTGTGGCCCGGAGTTTTACGACTCATTCGCCATGGGTTCAAACCCCACACATTCCGTGGTTTGTTTGCAAACGTAACATTACGATTTCGTGACAAATACACGCAGGAGTAGTACAAACTTTTTCGTAACAATGTGTCGCTGTGCAGACCTTCATCAAGTCACTAACGTAATAAGCGAATGAGCGAAATGTTGCCACAATAAAGGCTGTGTCTGAATCTGTTTCCTTTGTTACTGTCTACCTTTGTATTCCGATAGGAACGTACAATAGCTTCTCTGTATCTCGCTTGGCGAACGGAGGATCAAGACTCAACTACTCCTTGAGCTGAACGATCCATACGAGTTTAATTTTTCACATAAATCAAATCTGAATTACTCTGTTCTGGTGTCTAATCTTATTGAACATCACTTTTTGACGGTAAGATGTTAAACAAATGTGAGAAATTAAAGAATGAGGGTCTGGAAAAATTTTCATTACAATGATTGAAGCAATGTAAGTGAATTTGTGGTCAAACGTCGCTTGAGGATACACAACATGAGCTGTGGCCATACTACAACAGATTGGCCATACTACTACAGTTTGGCCATATTACTACAGATTGACCATACTACTACAGATTGGCCGTACTACTACAGATTGGCCATATTACTACAGATTGACCATACTACAACAGATTGGCCATACTACTACAGATTGACCATACTACTACAGATTGACCATACTACTACAGATTGACCATACTACTACAGATTGACCATACTACTACAGATTAGCCATACTACTACAGATTGGCCATACTACTACAGATTGACCATACTACTACAGATTGACCATACTACTACAGATTGGCCATACTACTACAGATTAGCCATACTACTACAGATTGACCATACTACTACAGATTGACCATACTACTACAGATTGACCATACTACTACAGATTGACCATACTACTACAGATTGACCATACTACTACAGATTGACCATACTACTAGAGATTGACCATACTACTACAGATTGGCCATACTACTACAGATTGACCATACTACTACAGATTGACCATACTACTACAGATTGGCCATACTACTACAGATTGGCCATACTACTACAGATTGGCCATACTACTACAGATTGGCCATACTTCTACAGATTGGCCATACTACTACAGATTGGCCATACTACTACAGATTGGCCATACTTCTACAGATTGGCCATACTACTACAGATTGGCCATACTACTACAGATTGGCCATACTATTACAGAGTGGCTCATTTAGACACACTCATAGGTACATACACAGATAAAAATCGGGTACGTCCTTTAACACGCAAACACGAACACGCACCCACATACACGCGTGTGTAACTTTTCACAAATATTCCAGTCATTAGACATTTTATCTAACAGGAACTTCAAAGATTCTCCCAAAGATGGGTAAAAAGAAGAGCATATATATATATATATATATATATATATATATATATATATATATATATATATATATATATATATATATATATATATATATAATCATTTATGTTAATGTAAAAAAAATTAATAATTTTGTACCAAAAGAACCTTAGAAAACTGACCTAATCTTATAACAAGCGCAATTTAATTTGGCCTAATTCAAGTAAATATATTTTTGATAAGTTTACAGTAATTTAAGAATTCCCAAAATATTACTGAATTTCAGTTTAACTTGTGCTGCCGTGAGCCTCATGTTCTGGGGAGTTTCATTTGGTAATTTACTGTTTATCTTGATATTCCTTCCGGAAATGACTGATCTTGAGATAATTTCTTTCAGTCCTTATGCCTGGCACTCAGTGGTTCTTAGTACCTGGCACTCAGTGGTTCTCAGTACCCGGCACTCAGTGGTTCTTAGTACCTGGCACTCAGTGGTTCTCAGTACCCGGCACTCAGTGGTTCTCAGTACCCGGCACTCAGTGGTTCTCAGTACCCGGCACTCAGTGGTTCTCAGTACCCGGCACTCAGTGGTTCTTAGTACCTGGCACTCAGTGGTTCTCAGTATCTGGCACTCAGTGGTTCTTGGTATCCGGCACTCAGTGGTTCTCAGTACCCGGCACTCAGTGGTTCTCAGTACCCGGCACTCAGTGGTTCTCAGTACCCGGCACTCAGTGGTTCTCAGTACCCGGCACTCAGTGGTTCTTGGTATCCGGCACTCAGTGGTTCTCAGTATCTGGCACTCAGTGGTTCTCAGTACCGGCACTCAGTGGCTCACAGTACCTGGCACTCAGTGGTTCTCAGTACCCGGCACTCAGTGGTTCACAGTACCCGGCACTCAGTGGTTCTCAGTACCCGGCACTCAGTGGTTCTCAGTACCCGGCACTCAGTGGTTCTCAGTACCCGGCACTCAGTGGTTCTCAGTATCTGGCACTCAGTGGTTCTTGGTATCCGGCACTCAGTGGTTCTCAGTACCCGGCACTCAGTGGTTCTCAGTATCTGGCACTCAGTGGTTCTCAGTACCGGCACTCAGTGGTTCACAGTACCTGGCACTCAGTGGTTCTCAGTACCCGGCACTCAGTGGTTCACAGTACCCGGCACTCAGTGGTTCTCAGTACCCGGCACTCAGTGGTTCCCAACAAACAAAAGATTAATTATCATTGTCATTGGAAAGAGCTAAACCCATAATGGTGATACAACTCCTGGGATAAAATGAGACAGACCAGGTTTGTTCCATGACGAGGGTGGCTACAGTGTCTTGGATGAAGAACCCTTCACCAACTTCAAAGCACCTCCCATGAAGGGAAGGAGGGAGGGGGGTGGTAGAGAACCCTTCACCAACTTCAAAGCACCTCCCATGAAGGGAAGGAGGGAGGGGGGTGGTAGAGAACCCTTCACCAACTTCAAAGCACCTCCCATGAAGGGAAGGAGGGAGGGGGGTGGTAGCTATTCACGTTATCACTGGGATTTTGTGTTCCCCGTTTACCTGGAGGGTGTTCAGGGGGTCAATGCCCCCGCGGCCTCCCACCATCAATTATTATTGCTATATTAATGACATTAATTACACTTCTGATAACGCTCTACTTTTATACTGGATTTTTTGTATCATTTAAGCTCTTGTTGCAGCGTCCGTGAAAATTTTACAGCATCCATGTTTTTTGGAATAGCAACATGTTATTTTTGTAACGTTCGATATCATTTTGCAGCGTCCATGACCTTTTTTTAAATTCTCTGGGAAACATAATCTTTTATTTTTTTCTAATCTTTCCTTCGCTGAAGACTTGGTAGAAATGCACTTCCCAGTGGTCGTCTGAATATTTAAACTAACAAATTACAACAATTTTCGTTTTAAGGGAGATCCATCGCTCTTTGATTCTGTTTCCGAGTCATTTCACAAGGTAAAGTTTGCTTTAATCACTTCTTTACCTATTATCTCCTAACTTCAAGCTAAAATGTCTTAGTCTTCTATCGTAATGCTGAATCTATTTTGCTGGAAGAATTTATTGTATACTACGAGGAAAGCTTTTCGTCTTCCATTCATTGTATTCTTAAAAATATATTGTTTGCTCAACTACAAGTGTTACAAATTAACAAATGCAATAATTATCGTGGTGATTATACCGGACTTGCAATCCAGTGGTCCCAATATCGAGTCTACCTGAGAGTAGCAGACAGTTTTATAATTCAGTTTAATTTTATCTCTGGCGCATCATATTCGAACCATTCTACATTATTTTCTCTCAAAGTGAAGATTAACACTAATGGTGGTGCTTGAAATATTACTTATTTCGTCTCCCTCAACATTCGCCAAGAACAGTGTCTCTCTCGATAAGCAGACGGAAGATTAAAGCTCAACCACTCCTTTCACGGGTTTATCAATTCATGTAAATTTAATTAGCCTTACGTGTTCACTGCTTCCCAGGAAATTCTTCTCTCGATTGTTCTCTATTTAGTGGGTGTATAATAGCAGTTCCTGGGAAAAAAAAAAAAAAAAAAAAAAAAGAGTTCGATGCCCAGGCGATCCGAGTGCTCTTGGTGGTACTTCGCTTATCAAGAGAAATGAGAAAGTTTCTCCAGACGCGAGTCGGAGTTATATAATGGCCCATTCCGTGGAGCTTTTGGTCATTTGACCGACGCCATCCGTTAGCGTTCCGGGCCACCCCAACAAAATATAACATCATAAGATGAGACATATAACTTTCCTCGCAATTCTCCCAACCAAAGAACAAGGGAACACTCCTTCGCGTTCGAAGGTGGCTAGTTCGTTTATTAGGTTTAAAGCCTATCGACTACACGAAAGCGAGTTTGGTTGTAGAATGTAACTTGAGCATCACAAGCAGAAAATACTTTAATCCATAAAACAGGGACCATAGTAGACCCTTGGTGTATATATACTTAGATACGCACCCCTCAGTGCGTATCTAAGTATATATACACCAACTGGTACCCCACCAGTTGGAGGGGTACCAGTAATACGGTACAAAGCGACACTGGCAGAGCCGGATAAGCAAAAAACAGTATTGAAGCGTGCAAAAAGAAAGTAAAACAAGAATTGTGAATGGCAGTAGGTGGGCAGCAGAGTGAGGGAGCAACGAATTTAGTGCTCGAAAAGTTTTGACGGAGAAATTTAGCGAAACTGGTGGAGAGAACCCGGCGAAAGAATCCTAAAAGAGAAACAATTACTCATAGTCACATGGGAAGAGTGAAGTGATGAGACCAAAGTGTAGTTCATAACAGAGGACAAAAAGAAAGGTAGTGCTTCAGCAAAAAAGAAAAAAAAAAAATGATGTGTAGTGCACAGCATGAAACCAAGGAATTGTGGACAACAGATCACAAAGTGTGGTACATAGCAGATCACAAAGTCGTACACAGCAGATCACAAAGTAGTATACAGCA
Source organism: Cherax quadricarinatus (assembly GCF_038502225.1). Taxonomy (NCBI): domain Eukaryota; kingdom Metazoa; phylum Arthropoda; class Malacostraca; order Decapoda; family Parastacidae; genus Cherax; species Cherax quadricarinatus. The sequence goes on from NC_091307.1 coordinate 4,224,321, forward strand.
ATCACAGAAAGTCGTATACAGCAGATCACAGAATGTCGTGCACAGCAGATCACAGAATCGTGTACAGCGAAACCGCCAAGATGATTTCCAGTGAGAGAGATATGTAAGGATAATTTACTCACATAGTTGTCAGCAACGGAATTTTTAACCTGTTTATTTTTCTCATTAGCAAATTAAATTACAATAGCATTATGCAGTCACACTGATCTATGTGACATCCCCCCCCCTCCCCAATTTGGTCCTTACACAATTTTGGCGAGATTCCCATTAAATTGTTTTTAGAGAAACAATTATGTTTAGCTAACACATCATTACGGAAATGGTGTTAATGTCGCACTCCATCACACTCAAAAGATTTCATACAATAAGTAATGAAATCTGTGTCTGAGGTAGGAGACTTCAGCAGGACGATGAAGAATTAGTCATTCTAATAAGAGTTCAGTGCCTTCTAATGCTTCATTAGTTTCCTTCCAGCAAGGCTGGAGTTACTGTAACAAAGAAACGAGCAATTTAGGTGGAATATCTCTCACAGATTTAGCTCACATTATGAATATGTCATTTAAAAAATTATATAATTAATAACGTGCATGGAGCACAGACAAAACATAGTTAAAACATTTGTTTACACTGGCGTAGTCTACCCAACAGCCGGTGACCTCCACCAAAATTCCTTTTCCAAGCCTGATGCTGAAGAGAACAGGAGTGAAAGAAAAAGAGACGGGCATAGTTTGCTAGCTAGAAAGACTGTGAAATAAGTGCAAGGGTAGAATCCAGAGGGATACATAGACACTACCACTAGCCCAAACTCTCACCATCACTTGTTTGCCTGCCTGTCTGCTTGCCTGCTTACACACACACACACACACACACACACCTGGCACCGATCACCACTATTCCACACACCTGCTCTCCATAAGTAGCTTAACTCGCCCAACCAACTCTGCAAGTCGTCCTTCTCCCCAAGTTCTTTATCTCATATAATGCAGTTTAAAAGACACTTTTTTGCTTATTTTTTCTTTAGTCAAACTGTTTAAAAAATACCTTAAACCCAGATATCTAGGCAGCAATACATTAGGAAACCAAATGGCGTACTGCCAACGATATTGGATAAAAAAAATAGCACGTTGCAGAAGAAGCTTGAGTCGAGACAACGTTATATAAAGCAGCAGCTTTATTTTGACTTGATAAAGCTCTAACAGAGATCAACATTAACCCAATAAAATATTTTTATGCAACATGTCCTTGCTTTCAGCCTAAGAGCTGAAGCTCTATTACACCATCTCCAACTTTTGTCCCTATAAGTAAATACTAAACGTGGGCGTCGCTTGACTTACAGTAATAATTGTAATTAGCATTAATGAAAGCAATTGCTTGCACTTAGTTTAATTAGCAAAAGCAAGTAACAGAGCTTGGCATAATTTCCACTGTCTAAAAACCAAGGTCCGAGTTGAAGGATTTAGTAGACTATCACACATTGCAACCACTCTCTAATTAATTTATTTTAATCAGGAAATAGTTCTAAGCTCACAGGGGTTGGTTTGCTTGGCTGAGCTAAAAGCCTTTATACTAAACTAGGCTCATTAAGGCTGCACTTAACCTTTATACCACCTGACAAGATCACTTTAATCCATGAAAGAGGGATTTAAGTAATCTCCGAGCATATGTACGTAAAGAGAAATACACCTCTCAGTGTATACATCATGTGAGCGCCTGGGATTTGGGAGGCAATCGGGTTGCATCATCCATGCAACCCCTTGAAGGGTGATAAGAGAAGAAAAATAGGCTGTGGATGAAAGTCTTAGTTTCGACTAGATGTAGACAAGCTACTGGATGTACTGAGAGATATTTCATTTTCGTGGTAAAACAGTGAACTTGTTTTCGGGAGAGTTATTGAATTTGCTCGGAAGATTATCTACCTTGATGAGAGATAGTGATCTTAATGAGAGGAGCAGTTATTGATCTTGATGGGAAGGAGAGTAACTGATCTTGACGCGAAGGGAGCTATTGACCTTGTTGATTTTGATGGGTGGAGGAGGTGGTTGATCTTGATGGAAATGGAAGTTATTGAACTTGATGGGAGGAAGAGTTATTGACCTTGGAGGGAAGAGACCTATTGACGTTGACTGGAGAGGAAGTTATTGATTTGATGGGAGGGGATGTTACTGATTTTGATAGATGTGAAATTATTGAGCTTGCATGGGTGAAAGATATTGAACTTGTTGAAGGAGAGCTAATAGTCATGTCATGAGCAGAGATTTTGAATGAACTAAGGTGAGAACTAGTGAACTTACCGAGTGAAGACATACTGATCTTAATGAGGGAAAATTATTAATTCCTGCAGAGTAGTTATTCAGATAAAGTGAGAACAGGGGAATAATAATAATAAAAAAAGTTGAATAATAAAACTACAGGTAAGAGAGAGGGACATCGGAGGCAACAGCTGAAGGTGACGTTCACATATGAGGGGAGAGGTTGTTGCAGATGTGACGCCATTTGGCTTCGACACCAAATTTTATCCAACTTCCTCTCACCATTTAACGTAAAATCGCAGCTGATCAGAAACTTGAGAAATGGAAATAAATAGTGTGGCGGACTTTACTTCTAGGTAGCCGACGCGTCTAGCTGTTAGCAGAAAGTGGATCGAGCCTCCACCACTTCCTTTGCTGAAGGACGCACACCGGTTTGGCGTTTCACATAAAATCTGTCATTGATAAAACAGAAATAAATGAGAAAGGGAGGAAGGGGGAGGGGCGCTTGACGCCCATGGGAAGGTGAAAGCTTTTAACAGCTTTGAAAGACACTTTTGAGCCTCTAGGATTTACTTCTTAACTCGTGAATGATATTTGAGCAAACATTGCACAAAAAAATGGATTAACTAACTCTTTCTCTAGCACTTTCATCTCTCTTTCCGACTCTTGTTCTTTCTGTCAGTTTCTTTCTCTTTTTTACTTTTTCTTTTCCTGTTTGTTCCTGGCGCAAAATATGCCGTGTAAATAAACTTTCTACCTGAATGGCTAGAATGAGTCAAGGTTTCTACGTTTACATTACGAAAAATAGGCAACGTTAATGCTATTATTGTTTGGGCTATTATAACAAAGTGCTCGTTTTTACTTTTAATTTTCCAAAAAAATGGCTATTAAAACGCTAAAAAACTAATACTTTTATTAGTATTTAGATTTTATTTCAAGCTCACCAACTTCAACAAATTTATATTTACGTAGAATGGTTTAACACTTAATATAAACACTTGTCATTGCGCTGTTGTTACGTTCATTGGGAAGCCGGATGGCCATAATGGTCAGTGCTTAGGGAATGGGATGTTATCAGGTCCGACCAAGAGAAGAATGGCTCATTTCCTCAGAACAGGAGTCCTTCAGATGCATCAAGACGCCATGCTTATAAAGACTGCCATGATGTAGTACTTCCTTACCTTGGCCCCTCCCTCCCAAAAAAAGCATAAGCCGGTGAAGAGCCGCTGTTCAAAGTGATGGAGTTAAATCACTCATTATAAAACGCCTCATTAACAGTGCCATTAACTCGCATGTTACCAAGAACTTCAAATTATCCACTCTGAATCTTCATGATACTGTCGATGCCACCGCCAAGTGTACTCCAAATTAAGCCTAACAACACGTCTTAAAGAGTTAGCAGGGGGCGTGTCGCCTCTGACGGCCGCCGCTTAGCTTGTCAGATGCTGACACAACCAGCTGTACAACTATAAGCATCCGTATGCAACTAGAACCAGCTGTAAAGGCATCATCTATTGTACAGACCCAGATCCACCAGTGAAAGTAGCATCAGCTGTACAAATTCCTAGCAGCTTGCTGTTAGCAAATCTAGTAAATGAGTACCATCATTCACTGTCAAGTCTAAACTGCCGTCTGCAGCAAATTTTCTTAAACATATCTCCAAAATTACTATAATAATAATAATAATAATAATAATAATAATAATAATAATAATAATAATAATTATTATAGTAATTTTGGAGATATGTTTAAGAAAATATACTGCAGACGGCAGTTTAGACTTGACAGTGAATGATGGTACTCAAGTTTAACTTTAATAAAATTAAAAATTATTACTGAAATAACAGGGAAACACCAAACCTGTAACGATGATACAGCGCTTAAGAAATTGAAAGTAATGAGATTCGAGCAGAGGAAGGTAAGGGTAGCTCCAATGCCCTGGATCTTCACCAGCATCCCCACACCTTCCTTTGAAGGAAGAGGCATATTAAATCAATACGATATTGTTAAAAATAATAACTTATAATTAAGATAACAGTGGGAGAAATTGGGCCAGATAAATTGGGTGTTACATCGATTTTTACACACACACACACACACACACACACACACACACACACACACACACACACACACACACACACACACACACACACACCAGTTTGGAACCCACACCTGATCAAGCACGTCAAGAAATTAGAGAAAGTACAAAGGTTTGCAACAAGGCTAGTTCCGGAGCACAGGGGAATGTCCTACGAAGAAAGGTTAAAGGAAATCGGACTGACGACACTAGAGGACAGGAGGGTCAAGGAGGACATAAAAACATACAAAATATTGGACAGAGACAGGCTGTTCCAGAGAGGGGACACAGAAACTAGGGGGTCACAATCGGAAGCTGAAGACTCAGACGAGTCACAGGGATGTTAGGAAGTACTTCTTCAGTCACAGAGTCGTCAAGAAGTGGAATAGCCTAGCAAGTGATGTAGGGGAGGCAGGAACCATACATAGCTTTAAGGCGAGGTATGACAAAGCCCAGGAAGCAGAGAGAGAGGATCTAGTAGCGATCAGTGAAGAGGCGAGGCCAGGAGCTGAGTCTCGACTCCTGCAACCACAATTAGGTGAGTACACACACACACACACACACACACACACACACACACACACACACACACAGTCTCTCACATACAAATTCTCTCTCTGCCGAAAAGGTAAACTTGGTCACTTAGTAAAATTTTCTCTTATACGTTTAAAGATATATTTTTTTTAATTTATGTTAACGTAAAAATTAATAATTTTATACCAAAAGAATCTTAGAAAACTTGCATAACCTTATTATAAGAAGCGCTACTTAATTCAGCCTGATTCAACTAAATATATTTTGTAGATCAATGGTTCAGAGAACCGACAAGTTGATAAGTTAGACACATGTGCAACTCTTGGGTATCTTTATTGAGGAAACGTTTCGCCACACAGTGGCTTCATCAGTCCATACAAAGGAGAATCTTGAAGAACAGGAGGAGAATGAGGTATTCAGTCCCTCAGCCTTTAGTCCATCTATTCAAGATTAATGGACTGAGCACATCGACTATAGGCTGAGGGACTGATTACCTCATTCTCCTCCTATTCTTCAAGATTCTACCTTTTATGGACTGATGAAGCCACTGTGTGGCGAAAGGTTTCCTCAATAAAGATACCCAAGAGTTGCACATGTGTCTAATTTAAATGTATTTTAGATAAGTTTGCAATAATTTAATAATAAACAAACAAAATGAAACTACTGCGTACACGAATTTTCGCTTACCTTATTCGGCAAGAAGAGCGTTGCTATTCAAGCCAAAATAGCAAATTTTACCTAATCGGCACGACACACACACACACACACACACACACACACACACACACACACACACACACACACACACACACACACACACACAGCATTATCTCTCAGTCCCTAACAGGGGTCACAGATGACATGTCTCATATCTCATGGATAACAACAGGGAACAAGTGCTAGTCAATCGCACTTCCCCTGGTTTGACCGCTGTGGATTGCTGTGGTATCGTAGATGAAGCACAACTGTTGTCACGACTAATTCCACAACAACAGTAGGTAACCAGTTTGCATGAAATGAGGGAGTGGACGATACAGGGTGTCCCAATAGTCTCCCTATAGAGCTATTTTTTTTTTCAGACACCTTTTAAAAACGCCTTTGTCAAAAGAAGAATGCATAGAAATCGTTCTCATGGCTGGATCGGGAAGCTGTCATCAAGTTACAATGAACTTGAACAGGAAACATGGGAACCACATCACACACGACACTGTTGCCAAACTTACTGCAAAATTCAAAGAGACTATGTTAACACGAGTTTATTATGAGTGGGAGAAGTGCATCCGCCTGTGTTTACAAAGAAATGACAATCAAGTAGAGACTATTCTGTAAATAGAGTTTTTCGTTTTGGCAAAACTGCTGAATTTCCTTATGTATGATGTCTTCTGGGACACCTTGTACTTTGGACTGTCGCTTGACAGACCACTAAAGCTCTTGGCCCCGAGAAACACTTTCAATACTGGCAGATTTTTCCGTACTGGTCTTCTCATATCTAAGTTATCTTACTCTCCAATCAAGGATTCTTTTGTCTCTTAAACAACCACCCTCTTACGTCTGAAGATTTCACAATTCAAACATAACGGAAACTGGACTTCATTTGTGAATCCTTGTATATTGTAAAAATAAGACCTCAGCTAAAGAGCTCCAATACATTTGTGCAGGTGTTTACACTGATTTATTTTTATGTATGTGAACAAAACATTTTTAGTAAAACTGTCAGATTTTTTTACGTACTTTACCTACATTAGAAATTTCATGTTTGTTTAGATAAACACTTTTGTTTAAAATGTGGATTAGCTATTCAGTTTGGTAATTGTTCTTAATTATATCAGCAAAGATGATGGAACTTGAGACTTAGAAATGTTTGGATGATAAATGAAGACGTTTATCAATACAATTGTATTTCTGTTTCATATTCGTCCGAAATTTTTCCCAGAAATGGGCAAGGTAAATGTTCCTTGATATGAGAGGCAGGTTTCCGAGGATGTGGCTAAGAGACTTCCAGGATATGGGGGAGGGGAAGGGCAAGGGGCTAGACAACCTCGGAGCTTCACATCAGTACTGTTAGGGAAGGAGACAACTACCTTCCCATTTCTTTCCCAGCGCATGCCTACCACCCTAATCCACATCCATTACCACCACTTGCAGATCCACAACCACTACCACCACCATCGCCACAGGCACCACCATTCCCACCCATCACCACCACCTTCACAAGCATGACCAACTACTACTACTAACTTGCCGAGTGGAAATGAGTTCGAGGCTGCTCCCTTGAAAGTTTGAAGGTTGGTGTCCACACTAAATTGCCGGGCGCTAATTTACTGATAATCCCTTCGCTTGTACCACGGATGGTGTCTGAGAGCTCATCCATGGTGTATGATGATGTACTTGTAAATGTCCATTCATTTACTTAAATAATAGTAATAATAAGACTAAAATTAAAATAATAATGCTACATTATTTAACTTTTACATATCTGCCATTTGCTTTTTGCTGAAGATACTATTTTTAACAATATGATTATATATTTCTCTGTAGTGCGGGATAGGTAAAACTTGTCAATTAGCAAAAACTCGTTTAAAATTAATTCCTTTCTAAAATTTTATCTTATGCATTTAAGATATATATTTTTACACTTATGTTAATATGAAAATTAATGATTTTGTACCAAAAGAACCTTGGGAAAGTTACGTGTATATATTTTCTCGTTATTCCGAATGATTTCTGAGAAATTATTGCATACACAAAATTTCGCTTGCCCTATTCGGCAAGAAGTGCGTTGCTATTTAATTAAGGCAAAATCGCAATTTTTACTTATTCACTGCAGAACAAGGCATGTTTATAAGAAACAAACAGCACCATCAACACCGATAACAATAAGATCAGTGAAAGTAAAAACAAAATATTAGTAAAAACTATCAAAAAGAATAGCAGTGTGGAGTCACATTAAATCTATAAGCGGGGATCTGTGTAACTGCCAAGGAATAAATATGGCAAGTAGCTGTGTTTACAAAAGGATGGGCAAGTGAGCACCTTTGGAAAATAAACTCCTCTGTGTTAAAAATATATTATTGAATCGATATATATGACTTATAGAAAAGGTTGTAAAATAACTAAGAGTTTGGGATAGTATGATCTTGGAAAAAATTGTCGAATTTAAGTAAAATATATATTTATACGTATGTAATGAGGCTGCAGAGTTTATTTGGGAATTTAACTATAGTATGTGCTTACCTTTGTCTCTAAGAGATATGGAATATTTTGTCTTCAATCGAATATGATTTTACACTGCATATTTACATATTTTTCTTAATGTGCAGAGTAAGGTTTACTAAAATTTGTAGTTGCACATTTACTGAAGGTTTCGAGGCTTACTATTAATCATAAGGCAGCAACCTGCCTAGATTTAGGATACAAGCAGAAATATCAGCATATGTAAGAATTTATAGAAATAATTTTGAATTTTTGGTGTTAGGTTAAGACTCGCTCTGACGCCATATTGCAGTGGAGGAAGTGAGATTACATGAAACCTGGAACTCTGTGAGATAAAACCAGCCATTTTATATACACTGAGAGGTCATGTCCCTCCGTGCATATATTCAGAGAGCTTAATCTCTAATTTAAGGATTAGTGTCCTTAACTGGTGCTACACGGGATACATGTAGCTTTAATGACCCCTATTGTAGTCGATAGGCCCTAAACTCATGGGAGGTTTCTTGACTCCGTTGAGGAGGCTCCTGGTCCCAGAAATTTTATTTACCCTCCCTTTCCACTGATTAAACCTGAATGGATTCCATTCTCTCAGTTGCTGTGTGACTTAGACGGGTTCAATGCTCCCACAATGAATATTAAAAAAGAAAAGGTAATCCCAAGCAAGTAATTAATCAACAAGCGAGTCAGGGAGGTCAGCTTAGTAGGTTAATAGGATCTTAAAAGCCTATCGACTACAGGATTATCCTTAACGCTGTTCGTAACCTGTTCACCACCAGTCGAGAATATTTTAACCCCTTAGATAGAGAAAAGTAAACTGTGTAAATACGTACTCCCAGATGCAAACCACGGAACTGGTGAGGGTTTGAACCCATGGCGAGTGAATCCTAAACCTCCAGGCCAGTGCGTAAACCAGGTGCATAGAAATGCTATAATATTCAGAAATATACCGAGCTGAATGACTCATATTGTAGCCAGCTGGTCGAGTGCCTTCCCCGATGACCTGGAGTCTCGGGACTCACTCGCCATGGACTCAATTCCCACCCGTTCCGTGGTTTGTTTGCAATCGTGTTTTTACGATTGTGTGAGCCACCGAGAAGCATACTCCTCTCGGTGTATATATCCTAGAGATACGAAGCAGACTAGTGAACGGCTGGCGTTTAAAAAGGACGACATTCTGTGAAATAATATTGGTAGAATTACCGATAGTATATTAGGTAAATGGAGACCTGGGCAACTAATGAGACATTTTATTGTGACAACGTTTCTATCTCCAGGAGCGAAACGTTGCCACAATAAAATGTCGCATTAGTTGAATCTGTGTCCTTTAACCGAAGATATTTTGTGTCTGAGGTGGGTGGGATGGTTACTAGGAACCTTGGAAAGATGTAAATACCAGTGACACAGGTGGCACGAGTTTTTATATGCTGTATTTCTTGTAGATAATATTGCAATGTCACATATATTTGGTGTTTTCTCTTATTCCTTCCATCCCTCTCTCTCTCCGACCCATGCTTCAGAGATAATTGGCATAAGCAGACAAAGTGGAGCTAAATGGCATAAGCTGCGGACACGATGAAAGCCAACATACACGTGTACCGAGGTCCCTTGTTGACAACGTTTCGCCTTCACAGTGGATTTTTTCAAGTTTTCAGAGAAGCTCAATGCGTGGGCGAAACGTTGTCAATAAAGGATCTCATTACACTGCATGTCTCTCTTTCCATGAGTAGACATAGTCGGTGCCGACAGAAATTATAAGTAAGAAAGGCATCTGGCCAAATAAAAAAAATTGTAATATCAATAATAATAAAATTCGCATTAACAGCATTATTATTAATAACGAAATTCATAATTTTACTATCAGTAACAAAAATAGAGTAATAAAAATTAGAGTAATAAAAAAAACAGAGTAATAAAAATTAAAAACCTAATAACAGTAATAATAATTACTAGACACAATAACAGTACACCAATAACTGGAAAAAAAATATTAATCACCCTAATAGCAAATCAATAAAATAGAAGAATATAATGATAAAAATTGCAATAACAGTAATATACATAACAAAAATCTTAATAACAGTCATTGCAACATTATGACCAGTGACAAGTTTTGTAAATTGCATTTACGTGGACGGAATTTCTTAATTTACACAATTATTACCGACCCATTTTGTAGATTTGAAATGCTTAAAAAAAAAAAAAAATTCGCCGTATATGCATTACGGTCGTTTGATTTTGGATGATTTAAAGGAAAAACGTTCTGATGCCATGAGAGAATGTGAACTGATAATGAGGAAATAAGAAAGAGGAACAGTAAATATAGGAGATAATCAGGAAGAGGAACAGTAAATATAGGAGATAATAAGGAAGAGGAACAGTAAATATAGGAGATAATAAGGAAGTGGAACAGTAAATATAGGAGATAATAAGGAAGAGGAACAGTAAATATAGGAGATAATAAGGAAGAGGAACAGTAAATATAGGAGATAATCAGGAAGTGGAACAGTAAATATAGGAGATAATCAGGAAGAGGAACAATACACGTGAAAGAGGAAAAAACAAGAGGGATAACAAACATGGAAGAACAAAAAACAAAGAAAAGGAACAATAAGTAAAGAAGGAGCAATAGAAACAAAAGAAAAGAAGAACAAAAATAAGAGGGAAAAATTATAGAGAAATGATAAATAAGAAAGAGAAACAATGCGGAGAAACAAATAATGCAGTGAACCAGTAAATTAGGAAGAATAATGAGAAAACAATAATATAAAGAAAAATAGAGTATCATAAGTATCAATTGATGCAGTCATGAACCAACCTCGAATCGTTCCCCGACAGATGCCCGACCGACATTTGGCCGACAGATATTCGACCGAAGGGCAATTGGCCGAACGAACATTTCACCGAACGGACATATGGCCGAACGGGTAATTTGGTTAGGTTAAATTAGGTTAGGTTTGCTATTTTATGGCCTTTTAATTTATTTTAATTTCTTTTCAATGTTTGGGAAACGTTATGTGATGAATTCCAGTTCGGCCATATGACCGTTTGGTCAAATGGTCCGGTGGCTAACGCGACGGTCTGGAGTTTTGAGACTCTGATCGCGGGTTCTATCCCCGCCCGTGGTATGGTTTGTTTGCAATCGTGTCATTACGATTTCGTGAGTCATGTTAACGGCTTAGAGGGGACTTGAGCTATAGTTCGTCACGGCCACGCTAGCTGGAGATTCTTCTGTAAAAACTTGCATTTGTGGTCACAGTGGTGCCTATGCTAACCTTCCTATGGTGTAGAAATATACCTAGTTGGACGAATCTTATTGTGGCTAGCTGACCCAATGGCTAACGCGACGGTCTGGAGTTTTGAGAGACTCTGACCGCGGGTTCTATCCCCACCCGTGGTATGGATCGTTATGCACGTTTGGGAAAGTTACCTGAGCAACTGTTGTGGTGAAAGTGTAGGAATGTTACGTGATCAACTATCGTGTAGCACAGGTGCAGGAGTGAATGTGACACTTGGCTAACAATCTTGCTGTAGTGTGCAGGTGTGGGTATGCCACTTGGCTAGCTATCGTGTTACAGGGTACAAGTATGGGAATGCATCTTACTTAAGCAGGATGCAGGTGTGGGAATGGCACACCTGCTGGATAACTGTCGTGGTGCAGGTGTGGAAATGGCACACCTTCTGGATAATTGTCGTGGTGCAGGTGTGGAAATGTCACCTGGCTAACCTAGCTTCAACGCCACATACGTTTTGCTTCCACAGTTTGCTACGATCATGAACAAGCGAATTTTGTTTTGGTTTAATATTTATGATTCACGAGCATCACATAAAATAAGCAATAAAACAGACGACATTTCGGTCCATCCTGGATCATTTTAAAGCTTGAAAAAAATTCCAGATGGGATCGAAATCTGACTTAGCATCATTTCCAAAGTGCGGGTTGGATGTGAAGGGTCACAGCCACTACATTTCTGCTCTTGGTTTTGACCTCTGTTAGGCAAATAAATGTGTACATTAATCTGCGCTAAACCCGTAAGGGATATACAGCACCTGGGAAAGGGAGGTAATCAAGTTTGATCAGTGAAATAAGAAAAGATACGGGGGACGAGGAGAGGGGCACAGAGAAATCTTTGATTGTGAGGGAGTTTTACTCTTTGTACAGCTTTACTAAAGCCATGATCTTTATTACTGCCGACAAAAGACTTTCCTTTGTTTATATTTCGTTTGCATTTTACGGAAGTAAAGATTTTTTCTTATACGGATCAGTTTTTAGAGGCTAAGAGCTATTTACCAACCTCAGTTCATTTGCCTTGTAGGGTATTCCACCACCTCTAGCATGTGACCCACAACAGTCGCCTAACACCTAGGAACCTATTTACTGCTAGGTGAACTGGGGCGGCAAGCGCATGACAGTGTTTTCACCCGTGCCAGAAATCGAACCATGGGCTCCTGGCATGTGAACTGAGAGGCTTCAACTACTAAAATATTGTTTTTAAAATATTCCTAAAAAAAAAGTACAACGGTGATTAGAGGAAGTGATGGGGTACTCCAGTTCCTCGCATCAAGAACCACTGACAAACATCAAGGCACTCCTCGCTCTGAAAGAAATATTCGACCTAGTATCGCAAGATCAGAGCAGTACGGTGACTTCATAGACTTTTCATATAGAGTCGAGTACAGCGCGCTAGGTGCAGTTGGTGGCAGCGACGGCTATGGTGAGCGTGTTGATGAGGAGATTCTCATGCAGGGGCGTAGGAACCCAGCACCTGGGGCCGCCAGCACCTAACTCCTAGCTCGCTTTGTTTCCCTTCTCGTCATGGTGCAAGGTTGGGAATGGGGGTGGGAAGGGGGAGGGGAAGGTCGAATATGCGAGTTGAAGGGGTGAGCTTGGTGTAGGGTCAGTGAAGGAAGAGAGGAGGTATGGAAGCGAGAAGGATAAGGGAGAGAAAACTGATTGAATATTCACTAGCGTCGCCTCATGAAAAGAGAGAGAGAGCGTAATAGAGCGAAAGAGCGAGAAATAGAGAGAGAGAGAGAGAGAGAGAGAGAGAGAGAGAGAGAGAGAGAGAGAGAGAGAGAGGGAGGGAGGGAGAGAGAGAAATAATTGTATAACGAAAAAAACGGAAAGAAATACAAATGTGCTGGGTGTTTCATGCAGCGTTGCTAGGAGACAGAAAGAAATGGTAAGCGGTAGTTTTTAACACACACACACACACACACACACACACACACACACACACACACACACACACACACACACACACAAACACAGGATGTTCCAGAGAGGGGACACAGAAACAAGGAGTCACAATTGGGAGTTGAAGACTCAGACGAGTCACAGGGATGTTAGGAAGTACTTCTTCAGTCACAGAGTCGTCAGGAAGTGAAGTAGTCTGGCAAGTGATGTAGTGGAGGCAGGAACCATACATAGCTTTAAGACGAGGTATGACAAAGCTCAGGAAGCAGAGAGAGAGAGGACCTAGTAGCGATCAGTAAAGAGGCGGGGCCAGAAGCTGAGTCTTGACCCCTGCAACCACAAATAGGCGAGTACGTACACACACACACACACACACACACACACACACACAAGAACAATAATTACCACCGTCACTTTCTCTTGTTGAAGTATACGTGCAGACGCTGCTAAATAAACATTAAATAGATTAAGGTGGTCGCTAAAACAAAATGAATAAAGGTCACAACGGAAAGACACGACAGAATAAACTTGGATAAAAATAATGTGTTTATTCTTTTACTCACAAGATTCGATTTCAAGTAACCTTGATTTTTGGAATTTAAGATGGAATCAAATTTCGTATCAACCAAAGAAAAACTGGGTTACACAGCTATTTTACCAGTTTCCTGTATATATTAAAGCCAGCCTGCCGGGTGACGGATGGATATTGTTTTAAATTTAGAGGAGCCTATTTTTTTTTTTTTTGCTTTATTTTCTAACACAGATAAATTTACAGGATAAGATCAGTCATCCTACCTCAACTTATTTCAAATCCCAGCACTAAGGTATAATAACACCTGGGATGCGACCTACAACGGTCGACTAACATTCAGGTACCTGCTTACTGTTAGGTGACAAGGGGCAGCAGGTATAAGGACCAGCTCCCTGACATTTCCTTATCGGGAATCGAACCACAAACCCTCAGTATGTGACCTGAGTGAGTTACCAACCCAGCCACCGAATATAACTTCTCAAAGATGTTTTGTGCAAAATTTTTAAATTTTCGTTATAACTACAAACTTTCAGTGTCGAAATTGTTTCAGTCGTATATAAATTAAAATACCTACGAACCTATGTTCGTAGGTAACAAGACGAGTCTTTCACTGATCTTGAGTGTGTGTGAAACAATGCATTATCTGAGATGACACTCTCGTTTATTTTCTCATCTAACTATATGAATATAATGAAGCAAGTCATATAACTCTTGCTCTCCGAGCTTTTTTTTTTTTGCGTGTGTACAACAAAAAAAAAATCATAGTTCAACGGAGCTCACAATACTTGAGCTTTTTTTTTTTTAATGTAACGAAGGAGAAGTGCAGATATTTGGAGTTTTGAATTGTAGGATTGGCGCCCCTCTGGTAATACAGTAATGGAGTAAGTGATGATGAAAACATTTCTTTTTTTTTGGGCCACTCTACCCCTGTGGGAAACGGCCAGTGTATTAAAAAATAAACGAAAAATAAATATATCACTACATGAGCGTAGAAAATACTACAACGGAACAAGATGTTTAATACCCTTAAACGGTCCAAAAAGATCGACGTTCAAATTCGTAATGCTACAAAAGTAGATCTACTTTTTTTTACATATTTTCAAATATAACAAAAAAAAATGTAGATAAAAGTATTTTTTGCACATTTTCACATGTAAAAACAAAAAAAAAATCTAATTTTTTTTACATATTTCAGATATTGAAAAAACGTATATATACGTTTGGACCATTTAAGGGTTAACTACGCGAGTATTGTCTTAAATAGTGAAGAAAGAGGAAATACAAGCCTCATTAAAAAAGCGTTTTATCTAGCGTTTAACGAAGACAAACATGTAACACATTCTACATGAGTGTTTATGAATAACGAATTAAGAAATATATCGAAATATAATCGAATATTTTGTTTATAACAATTATAATCATTCTCTTGTGCTTATAGATTATTAATTTACTATTTCTTTTGCTATTTTTATGATTGTTAAACCACCCGCATCATTTATTGCAATGATCAAAGTCTAAGATTTTGAATCACAAGTCACAGTTAACAAATAGGAAAGATGTGCATCTGCAGTGTGCAACAGAATACGTGTGCAAGAGTAAAGGTGGGCAACAGTAAAGGTGTGTAACAGTAAAGGTGGGCAACAGTAAAGGTGTGTAACAGTAAAGGTGGGCAACAGTAAAGGTGGGCAACAGTAAAGGTGTGTAACAGTAAAGGTGGGCAACAGTAAAGGTGTGTAACAGTAAAGGTGTGTAACAGAAAAGGTGTGTAACAGAAAAGGTATGTAACAGTAAAGGTGTGTAACAGTAAAGGTGTGCAACAGTAAAGGTGTGAAACAGTAAAGGTGTGTAACAGTAAAGGTGTGTAACAGTAAAGGTAACAGTAAAGGTGTGTAACAGTAAAGGTGTGTAACAGTAAAGGTGTGTAACAGTAAAGGTGTGTAACAGTAAAGGTGGGCAACAGTAAAGGTGTGTAACAGTAAAGATGAGTAACAGTAAAGGTGTGTAACAGAAAAGGTGTGAAACAGTAAAGGTGTGTAACAGTAAAGGTGTGTAACAGTAAAGGTGTGTAACAGTAAAGGTGTGCGACAGTAAAGGTGTGTAACAGAAAAGGTGTGTAACAGTAAAGGTGTGTAACAGTAAAGGTAATAGTAAAGGTGTGTAACTGTAAAGGTGTGCAACAGTAAAGGAAACAGTAAAGGTGTGTAACAGTAAAGGTAACAGTAAAGGTGGGCAACAGTAAAGGTGTGTAACAGTAAAGATGAGTAACAGTAAAGGTGTGTAACAGAAAAGGTGTGAAACAGTAAAGGTGTGTAACAGTAAAGGTGTGTAACAGTAAAGGTGTGTAACAGTAAAGGTGTGCAACAGTAAAGGTGTGTAACAGTAAAGGTGTGTAACAGTAAAGGTGTGTAACAGTAAAGGTGTGCAACAGTAAAGGTGTGTAACAGTAAAGGTGTGTAACAGTAAAGGTGTGTAACAGTAAAGGTGTGTAACAGTAAAGGTGTGTAACAGTAAAGGTGTGCAACAGTAAAGGTGTGCAACAGTAAAGGTGTGTAACAGTAAAGGTGTGTAACAGTAAAGGTGTGCAACAGTAAAGGTGTGTAACAGTAAAGGTGTGTAACAGTAAAGGTGTGTAACAGTAAAGGTGTGTAACAGTAAAGGTGTGTAACAGTAAAGGTGTGTAACAGTAAAGGTGTGCAACAGTAAAGGTGTGTAACAGTAAAGGTGTGTAACAGTAAAGGTGTGTAACAGTAAAGGTGTGCAACAGTAAAGGTGTGTAACAGTAAAGGTGTGTAACAGTAAAGGTGTGTAACAGTAAAGGTGTGTAACAGTAAAGGTGTGTAACAGTAAAGGTGTGCAACAGTAAAGGTGTGTAACAGTAAAGGTGTGCAACAGTAAAGGTGTGTAACAGTAAAGGTGTGTAACAGTAAAGGTGTGTAACAGTAAAGGTGTGTAACAGTAAAGGTGTGTAACAGTACAGATGAGGAACGTGGAAAGCAATGATGAAATAAAGAAGAATTCTGACTCCTTATATCGTTATGGTTGACGTGAGGAAATGAGGTCACTGTGAGGAGCGGCAGCCTTATGATGTGGGGAGCGGCAGTCTTTTGGTGTGGGGAGCGGCAGTCTTCTGGTGTGGGGAACGGCAGTCTTCTGGTGTGGGGAGAGGCAGTCTTTTGGTGTGGGGAGCGGCAGTTTTCTAATGTGGGGAGCGGCAGTCGTCTGGTGTGGGGAGCTGCAGCCTTCTGGTGTGGGGAGCGGCAGCCTTCTGGTGTGGGGAGCGGCAGTCTTCTGGTGTGGGGAGCGGCAGCCTTCTGGTGTGGGGAGCGGCAACCTTCTGGTGTGGGGAACGGCAACCTTCTGGTGTGGGGAACGGCAACCTTCTGGTGTGGGGAGCGGCAACCTTCTGGTGTGGGGAACGGCAACCTTCTGGTGTGGGGAACGGCAACCTTCTGGTGTGGGGAGCGGCAACCTTCTGGTGTGGGGAACGGCAACCTTCTGGTGTGGGGAACGGCAACCTTCTGGTGTGAGGAGCGGCAACCTTCTAGTGTGGGGAACGGCAACCTTCTGGTGTGGGGAACGGCAACCTTGTGGTGTGGGGAACGGCAACCTTGTGGTGTGGGGAACGGCAACCTTCTGGTGTGAGGAACGGCAGACTTCTGGTGTGGGGAACGGCAACCTTCTGGTGTGGGGAGCGGCAACCTTCTGGTGTGGGGAACGGCAACCTTCTGGTGTGGGGAACGGCAACCTTCTGGTGTGAGGAGCGGCAACCTTCTGGTGTGGGGAACGGCAACCTTCTGGTGTGGGGAACGGCAACCTTGTGGTGTGGGGAACGGCAACCTTGTGGTGTGGGGAACGGCAACCTTCTGGTGTGAGGAACGGCAGACTTCTGGTGTGGGGAACGGCAACCTTCTGGTGTGGGGAGCGGCAACCTTCTGGTGTGGGGAACGGCAACCTTCTGGTGTGGGGAACGGCAACCTTCTGGTGTGAGGAGCGGCAACCTTCTGGTGTGGGGAACGGCAACCTTCTGGTGTGGGGAACGGCAACCTTGTGGTGTGAGGAACGGCAACCTTCTGGTGTGAGGAACGGCAGACTTCTGGTGTGGGGAACGGCAACCTTCTGGTGTGGGGAACGGCAACCTGGTGTGGGGAACGGCAACCTTCTGGTGTGGGGAACGGCAACCTTCTGGTGTGGGGAGCGGCAACCTTCTGGTGTGGGGAGCGGCAACCTTCTGGTGTGGGGAACGGCAACCTTCTGGTGTGGGGAACGGCAACCTTCTGGTGTGGGGAACGGCAACCTTGTGGTGTGGGGAACGGCAACCTTGTGGTGTGGGGAACGGCAACCTTCTGGTGTGAGGAACGGCAGACTTCTGGTGTGGGGAACGGCAACCTTCTGGTGTGGGGAGCGGCAACCTTCTGGTGTGGGGAACGGCAACCTTCTGGTGTGGGGAACGGCAACCTTCTGGTGTGGGATGCAGGAGTCTTCGGTTGAGAGTAGCGGCAGTCTTCTTGTGTGGGGAGCAGTCAGTTGGTGGGAGGAGACCATCTCAACCATCTAACTTAAATTTGTATCTTTTCTACGTGTGTACTCTCTCATTCTCTCTCTCTCTCTCCCGCGCGCGCACACACACACACACACACACACACACACACACACACACACACGCACTCATATACAACAGGCCTAGTGTCTAATCGACATGTGCCTAGGACAGAATGGTAACTAACGCACAACAAACATTACAAAGACTAGAGAACAGGCGGAGCTAGGAACTATGAATCGACCCTTGCAACCACAATTAGGCGAGTACACACACACAGACTCCCCCCCCCCCATCCCTAACAACAGCTTCCTAGTACCTCCGCACCCCAGAAGATTCCACCATATCTCAAAATACAACGACACACGCAGGATCCATCATTGTCCAGACCTTAACAGTGTGCATTGAAATGAATTCTGACGTAGAAACAAAAACGATCATTAGTTAAATAAGCGAGTAAAATGGTTAATTTCAGTCATCGTTGCCTTTATAGAAGCTAAACTACTTTGTATGTTGAAGGATGCAATTTTCATAAATGGATTTTATATAAAAAATGGGAGAAAGAATAAAGGTGGTTGAGGAATAGGATTCAATTAAAACAGAATTGAAATATGAAGAAATGTCAATTCCAGAGAATGGTTGTTTAGTTAGGGTGCAATTTTCACAAATGGATCTTATATAAAAAGAAATGGGAGAAAGAATAGAGGCGGTTGAGGAATAGGATTCAATTAAAACAGAATTGAAATATGAAGAAATATCGGTTTCAGAGTATGGTTATTTCCCATATTGTATATTTGGAACTATTACTGTTAAGGTGCTTCTGGTCATGTCAGATATGAATAACAGAGAAAACTGATGCTAACACGAAGGCCTGAGATGTGGAGAAGAAACTACTTGAACCAATAATGCTAAACCTTCTAATGCAGCATATTAATGAAACAATGAGAGGAAATAACGAACTTGCGAGGCTGGATCTTCTTTTCATCACCAGTGAAGCTGCCAAAGAAATAGAATTTTTGTTAACTATTACTTGGAATTAAACGTAAGGACGATGGTGAGTTTAAGGAGCAAGTCACTTAGAACTACAGACAATGAAAAAATGCTATTATAAGAAATGATGATACTGTTGAATGTAGAATTATTTATATAAAAACTTTCTTGAATAGTCAAATGTTCTCATAGAAAATGCATTTTTATTGAACCAAAGTGAACATCGCTTCAGTGTTCCAACTTTTACTGACCTACATAAGTTTGACTAATACTGATTTCACTGGTTTCATCATTGCTTAGTTAATCTTAAGTTAATTTTAAGCCAGCCCGTAATGCTATGCATAGTATAAGTGGCTTTGGCATGCTGCTCTTATCTGTATTTTTTTGTACCTCTGTATGTGTGCTCAAATTGGTAATAAATAAATAAATAAAATAAATACTTTAGTTGCTTAACCAAAGTTTTACGACTCAACACTAAAGATACAGAAAATAACATTTCTCTCCCCATATTGTACCTGCATTACAGAAAGAAAATAACTTAGGTTAAACATGGCTCCAAATTAATTCATCCCATTAAACTTTAACAAAAATGAGTTAATAGATTTATTTTGACAGCGTAAAATGTAAAGAGATAATCAAATACAGTACTCTTATAAATTGAATGAATGCCACCACTCTCGTGGTTGGCGGCCTCCTTCGCCCACTCTGGCTTTTCATAATATTCCAGGGAGGGCCCGCTGGTGGGAGGTTCGGGTGGGGATCTCGCTCCAGGAGCGACGCCTGCATGACAAGCTCCTCCCTGAACACTGCAGCAGGGAATGCGAAAAAGGAAAATGCTCGATACATTTCATGTCTAGTGCGCTCGTCTCAACAGACGCAGACTCTCTAAAAGTTAAGAGTAGAGTATCTTTCAAATTATTAGAAATAAAAACTTAATATGAATACCTTTATGGTACAGAGTTTCTATTTGAAGGAAAACAAATATTTTTATTACAGTAGTATACAATACCGACAAGATGATTAGATACATGTGCAACATCTAGGTATCTTTATATTGAAGGCATTTCACCAACCAGTGGGGTTATCAATATAATACAGACACAAACGGAAGACTGTCGAAGAGGAGGTAATCAGTTCCTCAGCCTAGGAGCAGGTGCTGAGCACCATAGTCTTGTTGAATCAGGAGCATAGACAGAAAGATGAACTATTATATATGGAGTCAAGATGAGTTGCAACAGATAAAGGCCTGGTGCTGGCAGGTGGAACCCATCAGTAAAAGTACTGTAGGTCATGCAAAAGAGTTGGGCCTGAAGTTAGCAAGTAGGCTGTGGAGATGTCCTCGTACCAAGATTCCATATTATTGATGTGTCTGATAGGTAGTATATTAATGGTATACCAAATACGAATCATTGAACTGAGCGAAAGTTCAGTGTGAGAGACTTGGGAGTGACAATGTTAGAGGATCTCTAAAGGGTCACAACAATATTGTGATTGCTACCGCAAGGAAAAAATAGGCTGGACAAGTAGAACCTTCGAATGAGAGATGCCGAACCAGTGATGATCCACATCAAGCCAATCTCTCCAAGATGGAACGCTGTTGCATGGTAAATACTTCCTAATTGGCAAGACAGACTGCAGCACTGGATTACTGAGAACACTGAAGCCTCATGAACTGTACTCCTTGGAATGTAGTCGAGAAAGGCACATAACTTAAACTGGAAAATCAAGAATACCTTCACTGAATGGCAGGGGCAGGATCAGTACATTAGAAGGGCTAAATAAGTGTAAGGTCACTTCGACTTTTCAACTCACTTCGAAAGATGGGGTAATTACTAATAAATCTCTGGTAGTCTTCAAGAGTACTTGATTAGCTAAAATTAGTTCCAGATCAAATAGGCTGTTTGTATACATCTTACTACGTTGAACTGACACCAATAGCTTCTTCGATTAGGCCAGCAACCGGGAAGCCTGGTCAGTAACCGGGTCGCGGGGGCGGTAGATACTCGTATACGTACAGTAACATTACACACACACGCACACACACACACACACATATATATATATATATATATATATATATATATATATATATATATATATATATATATATATATATATATATATATATATATATATATACTGCACGTATACGAGTATCTACCGAACATTAGAAATAGAGATTTAAAAATATTTATGCCATTGTCATTACGAAGCTAGTAGGGTTATTCTCCCTTCTACGGAATCTGAGCGTGAGGGAGAGACCTATATTACATTGGTACGAAGGGAGAGAAATGTAATCACGCGTCTAAATAATCCTACAGTCACACTGCAGAATAAAATCCGTAATAGAGTAATATGTCAGCAAGGTGAAACCATGGTGTGTGATGCTTGCGTTGTAGTTAAAGGGGATGTAGTGAGAAATTGTTGTTAGTACGGGATGGAGGGTAGAAGAGGGAAGAGAGGGGATGGGAAGGGAAGGGATGGGAGAGGAGGGGAGGAGGAGGATAAAGGGAGATGGGAAGAGAGAGAGAGGGTGAAAATAGGAGGGGGGGGAGAGAGAGAGACTGACACAGAGAAAAAGATAGAAAAACAGCTGGCGAGACGCAGTTATACAAAAAGACAGGAAAAACGCAAAAGCAGATGTGTAGTAACAACGTCAGAAAGAAATTTCTGGAAATGGTGTGTAATATAGGTATAAGAAGCAAGTTTATAAATCTGTTCCATAGGTCTCGCATGAAAGGGTGACCATGAATATTCGAGCTCACTGAATCACAAACAATTATTGGAATTAATAAACTCTTGGCTGAAGAAAAACAGAGGAGTTCCTCTTATAAGTAAGGCTTAACAAGTTTTTTTTTTTTTTTTTGTTTTTTTTTTTTTAAGTCATCCTTCTCTCATCATTATTTATATTACCACCTAAACTTATCGAGTTGCATTACTGAATCTTGTGATAAAATGTAAAATTTAGGGGTGGTACCAAGCTATTTCTTCTATGAATGAACTCCATGAGCGCTAAAATCCCTTTAATTATAAAACGCAAATCATCGTATGGGGTACAACAATCTACTGCAAAAAATGTTTTTTTTAGTTAGAATGCAACAGGATTTGAAATTAACGCAATACGATGAAGTAGCTATAATGAAAAGAAGACACTTTGACTCAGGACAAAACAAGGCCGAAAGACAGTCGTTTAGCAATTCTTCAGTAAGAGAGAACGAGGTTAAATCACTTTGAGTTTGACCACAGATTCAACTTGTGTAATGCGAGGTCACAACTTTAATTAAGACTGCCTTCCCATCTTTTAAAGCAAACTAGACTTATTTCACTGCGTAGTTCACTAATCTTGTGGACTGCTGAGCACAAGGTGTGAAGGTTCGATCCTACGTCCATTTACAAAGGGACAGATACGCTAACTGTATTCGATTAATAGAATTGCAATGTCTATGAGAGATTAACAAAGCTTGCATTACAACTGAGCAATCACTGCTAAGACTTGGATACAATTGAAAACAATTCTGAAGGACCGTTGGTTTATTTTTCTCTTCATGACTCGTAGTGGTAACGCACTCATCTCACAACCAAAAGAACCTGGGTTCAATCAACACGCGTGACGAGATGTATAGATCGGCTCTTGTGGGTCGCATCCTTTGCTCTCTCATGTTATCTTGGATTATTAATCCTTCGGGAGTATTAACCCATCGGGGTTAATGAATCGAAAACAGTTGTATTTTTTCCTTCATGACCACTAGATATGGTGGGAGAAATATACATGTAAACTATGCTGATGTGACGATAGGTAACGATGTATTAATTCAAAAAATATATTTAGATTTTTCATGTCTATATAAAACATATACATTTCAGAGGCTACGTGTAGGAAAACTTTCCCCAAGGGCGGCAGACGGCAGGCAAGAGCTGGTAAACAATACACTGGAGTGGGATTGTGTATTCCCCCACCAGCCGTCACGGGCAGAGAAGGGGAAAAAAAACAGGTCCATGGGAGGGTGGAGCAAGAAGAGGAGAAAGAGGGGAGAGAAAAAGAAAACGGAATGAAAGAAGAAAGGTATTTTTACAACGCAGTGATGAAGGAAAGAAGAAAAATAATGCTTTATGAAATAAGGAAATAAAAACATGAATATAGAGGATATTCGGCCGAAAATAAAAATGCTAAGAAACAGTTCCATCTTGTGTCACCTGCAAGCACCAGCTCGGAAGGTTTTTCAATATTCTCAAACACTACAAACGCAGAATTTTTACAAACATTATACAGCATTTTATGCAGAAATTTTAGTTTGAACCCAAATGATAACATCTGGACTAGCACGCCTTGCACCTATGGAATCAATGTAGTAGAACAGAGTACTAAGATTTAAAAATTTTACCCACTTGAAGAGGCGACTAAAATACCAAGAGCAATGGGCTAGTAACCCTTTCTCCTGTATATATTACTAAATGTAAAAGGAGAAGCTTCCGTTTTTTCTTTTGGGCCGGCGCGTTGAAAGATTATATATATATATGTCGTACCGAATATGTAAAACTGGTCAATTAGCAAGAACTCATTTAAAATTAAGTCCTTTCTAAAATTTTCTCTTGTACGTTTAAAGATATATTTTTTTCATTAATGTTAATGTAAAAAATTTTAATTTTGGACCAAAAAAATCTTAGAAAACTTACCTAACCTTATTATAACAAGTGCAATTTATTTTAGCTTAACCCAACTAAATATATTTTAGATTTGTTTACAATAATTTAATAGTAAACAAACACAATGAAATATATTTTTTTCGTTAGGTTCAGAATAAATTTGACGAAATTATTGCATACACAAATTTTCACTTGTCCTATATGGCAAGATGAGCGTTGCTATTTAAGCCAAGATCGCAAGTTCTGCCTATTCGGCACGACATTTTATATATATATATATATATATATATATATATATATATATATATATATATATATATATATATATATATATATATATATATATATATATATATGTCTTACCGAATAGGTAAAACTGGTCAATTAGCAAGAACTTGCTTAAAATTAAGCCTTTTCTAAAATTTACTCTTATACGTTGAAAGATATATTTTTTTATGTTTATGTAAAAAAAATAATTTTGCATCGAAAGAACCTGGCAACATCCTTGCCAGCTGAACGATTTCATAAATCTGACACCCAACGGAGAGAAATCCTGTAAAATTATTCACCTACACTTGACAATTTTCTCCACGCAACATTTATTGCAGGTTTCCGCATCGTATCCCATGCACCTTTGACGTGGAGTTGAATTTAGGCCGGAACTCTCGCACACCAAACTATGAGTCATCGTTCATTGCTACAAGTAGTTTCTGCGCCACTCTGAGTGTGTAGATACACTTTAATAATTTTATTACTCCTTGATTCATGGCAAATACGTACAATTCTCTCGCCAAGATCACGGCTACACCAGTGGAAGGAGACAATAGTGGCAGAGATGTATTTTAACATTTGGATGAATTTTCTACGCCAGGACAGCATGAGCTCGGATATTATCAAGAACATAAAGGAAAAACACTGCAACAGGCCTATC
This sequence comes from Cherax quadricarinatus, assembly GCF_038502225.1. Classification (NCBI taxonomy): domain Eukaryota; kingdom Metazoa; phylum Arthropoda; class Malacostraca; order Decapoda; family Parastacidae; genus Cherax; species Cherax quadricarinatus. Next base: position 4,249,225 of record NC_091307.1, read on the forward strand.
TGCCCATGCTAGGCAGGTCTAACTGACACACTCAATCATGTAATTGTCTAACCCGTTTTTAAAGTTGACCAAGGTTTTTCCTTCATTGACGCTACTCTGGAGTTTGTTCCACTCATCCACAACTCTGTTACCTAACTAAAGTTATCCTATATCCATTCCAAATCTAATTTTTTCCAACTTGAACATACTGCTGCGAGTACTGTCGAATGTCCTCGGATCACGGTACAACACCTAGCTCTGTTGGGTGAGTTATCATTTTAGGATTGGGCAGGCCAAAACAACATGAGTTTGAATTCTTAGCTAGTCGCAGTGTTGTTAATGATTATATACTACTTGTATATTAGAATGTGGGGCAGAAGTTTGTGGTTATAGGAGGGTGGGTGCAGGAGGAAAGAATGATTGGTGGAATGATGAAGTAAAGGGTGTGATAAAAGAGAAAAAGGTAGCTTATGAGAGATATTTACAAAGCAGAAGTGTTATAAGAAGAGTAGAGTATATGGAGAGTAAAAGAAAGGTGAAGAGAGTGGTGAGAGAGTGCAAAAGGAGAGCGGATGGTAGAATGGGAGAGGTCCTGTCAAGAAATTTTAATGAAAATAAGAAAAAAATTTGGAGCGAGTTAAACAAGTTAAGAAAGCCTAGGGAACAAATGGATTTGTCAGTTAAAAACAGAGTAGGGGAGTTAGTAGATTGGGAGATGGAGGTTTGGGTAGATGGCGAGAATATTTTGAGGAACTTTTAAATGTCGACGAAGAAAGGGAGGCGGTAATTTCATGCACTGGCCAGGGAGGTATACCATCTTTTAGGAGTGAAGAAGAGCAGGATGTGAGTGTGGGGGAGGTGCGTGAGGCATTACGTAGAATGAAAGGGGGTAAAGCAGCTGGAACTGACGGGATCATGACAGAAATGTTAAAAGCAGGGGGGGACATAGTGTTGGAATGGTTGCTTTTTGTGTAATACATGTATGAAAGAGGGGAAGGTACCTAGGGATTGGCGGAGAGCGTGTATAGTCCCTTCATATAAAGGGAAGGGGGACAAAAGAGATTGTAAAAATTATAGGGGAATAAGTTTACTGAATATACCAGGAAAAGTGTACGGTAGGGTTATTGTTGAAAGAATTAGAGGTAAAACAGAATGTAGAATTGCAGATGAGCAAGGAGGTTTTAGAGTGGGTAGGGGATGTGTAGATCAAGTGTTTACATTGAAGCATATATGTGAGCTGTATTTAGATAAGGGTAGGGAAGTTTTTATTGCATTTATGGATTTAGAAAAGGCATACGATAGAGTGGATAGGGAAGCAATGTGGCAGATTTTGCAAGTATATGGAATAGGTGGTAAGTTACTAAATGCTGTAATGAGTTTTTATGAGGATAATGAGGCTCAGGTTAGGGTTAGGTTAGAGTGAGACTATTTCCTGGTAAAAGTAGGTCTTAGGGATGTTTAATGTCACCATGGTTGTTTAATATATTTATAGATGGGGTTGTAAAAGAAGCAAATGCTAGGGTGTTCGGGAGAGGGGTGGGATTAAATTATGGGGAATTAAATACAAAATGGGAAGTGACACGGTTACTTTTTGCTGATGATACTGTGCTTATGGGAGATTCTAAAGAAAAATTGCAAAGGTTAGTGGACGAATTTGGGAGCATGTGTAAAGGTAGAAAGTTGAAAGTTAACATAGAAAAGAGTAAGGTGATGAGAGTATCAAATGATTTAGATAAAGAAAAATTTGATATCAAATTGGGGAGGAGGAGTATGGAAGAAGTGAATGTTTTCAGATATTTGGGAATTGACGTGTCAGCGGATAGATTTATGAAGAATGAGGTTAATCATAGAATTGATGAAGGAAAAAAGGTGAGTGGTGCGTTGAGGTATATGTGGAGGCAAAAAATGTTATCTATGGAGGCAAAGAAGGAAATGTATGAAAGTAAGTAGTACCAACACTCTTATATGGGTGTGAAGCTTAGGTTGTAAATGCTGCAACGAGGAGGCGGTTGGAGGCAGTGGAGATGTCCTGTCTAAGGGCAATGTGTGGTGTAAATATTATGCAGAAATTTCGGAGTGCAAAATTAGGAGAAGGTGTGGAGTTAATAAGTATTAGTCAGAGGGCTGAAGAGGGGTTGTTGAGGTGGTTTGGTTATTTAGAGAGAATGGATCAAAGTAGAATGACATGGAGAGCGTATAAATCTGTAGGGGAAGGAAGACGGGGTAGGGTTCGTCCTCGAAAAGGTTGGAGGGAGGGGGTAAAGGAGGTGTTGTGGGCGATGGGTTTAGACTTCCAGCAAGCGTGCGTGAGCGTGTTAGATAGGAGTGAATGGAGACAAATGGTATTTGGGACCTGACGATCTGTTGGAGTGTGAGCAGGGTAATATTTAGTGAAGGGATTCAGGGAAACCGGTTACTTTACATAACCGGACTTGAGTCTTGGAAATGGGAAGTACAATGCCTGAACTCTAAAGGAGGAGTTTGAGATATTGGCAGTTTGGAGGGATATATTGTGTATTTTTTTACGTATATACTTCTATACTGTTGTATTCTGGGTACCTCTTCAAAAACAGTGATTATGTGTGAGTGAGGTGAAAGTGTTGAATGATGAAAGCTTTTTCTTTTTGGGGATTTTCTTTCTCTTTGGGTCACCTTGCCTCGGTGGGAGACGGCCGACTTGTTGAAAAAAAAATATGTATATATATATATATATATATATATATATATATATATATATATACTTTATTGTGACCACGAACGAGTGGTATTGATCAGTAACAACACTGCACTAGCCAAGGACTCGAACAAGTGCTGCTTTGGCCTGCCTCATGGTGGGCGAAAACTCCACGAGGCAGGCCAAAGCAGCATGGGTTCGAGTCCTTGGCTAGTGCAGTGTTATTGATATATATATATATATATATATATATATATATATATATATATATATATATATATATATATATGTCGTGCCGAATAGGCAGAACTTGCGTTCTTGGCTTAAATAGCAACGCTCAACTTGCCATATAGGACAAGTGAAAATTTGTGTATGCAATAATTTCGCCAAAATCATTCTGAACCTAACGAAAAAAATATATTTCACTGTGTTTGTTTAGCATTAAATTATTGTAAACAAATCTAAAATATATTTAGTTGGGTTAGGCTAAAATAAATTGTTCTTGTTATAATAAGGTTAGGTAAGTTTTCTAAGATTCTTCTGGTGCAAAATTATAAAGTTTTACATCAACATTAATGAAAAAAATATATCTTTAAATTTAACGTATAAGAGAAAATTTTAGAATGGACTTAATTTTAAATGAGTTCTTGCTAATTGACCAGTTTTACATATTCGGCACGACATATAAATATATATATATATATATATATATATATATATATATATATATATATATATATATATATATATATATATATATATATTGTGTGTGTGTGTGTGTGTGTGTGTGTGTGTGTGTGTGTGTGTGTGTGTGTGTGTGTGCGCAATTTAATCGCAGTAAACAGGTGATATTACAATATGCAAAACAACCACTGTGAAAAAAATAGCAAAATTCCAAGCTCTTTCGTGACTTCTCACATTATCAAGGAACTATAAAAAAAATGTCTACAGAAAGGCATAGAAAGGGGCAAGTCTACACCTAAAATTCACGTCACCACAACAAGATTACACCTCACAGTCGTGTGACAACCCGACTCTGTGAAACACCTGATATTCTACCCATGCTTTAAGATCTTATCTAATGTATTATTAAATTCTTCTCAAATTTTATTAATTATAAATGAATCCAATTTATATAAACCAAAAGAAATATTAACATTATTTTCAAAAGTGCTTTTTATGAAACATGATTCTCTTATATTCCTGTCAACCATGGATTTGCTTGGTACAACTTTCTAAGCCTTTTGAAAATCAATTGGATGGTTAAAATTTCTCACATGAATAAATAGAGCATTAGAATCTTGTCCAGTTCTAATGCCATATCTATTTTGTTTTAATCTTAGTTCGAGACTTACCAGTTTGACCGTAATAAACTTTATCGCAAATTTTACAATGAATCTTATACACACATCCGTCAGCATTTTGGGGGGAATTTATCAAAAGTTTTTTTTACTGTATTAAAATAAGATTTTTAAATACAACTTTCATATTAAAAGTCTTAAGGAGAGAAGGCATATCAACCAAGTTGGTTGTCCCTTTTTGGATTGTAGAAAGTATTGCTGGCTATCTTAAAGGATTTATCAATTACGATTCTTGGGTATTTTGGATCATTAGCTTTTTCACAAATTTTGGAGATTTCTTCTGTGAACTCTGGACTACAAATACGTAAAGATCTAAAAAAAAACACTGACTAGAAAACCAACAGTTTAACTATCTTGATGTGAAGAATAATAATGTACATAGGAACACTTATTTGTAGGTTTTCTGTAAATTTTAAATTTAAAGTCATTATCCTTAATAATTAAAACATCTAGGACAAACAGTGAGTTATTTACTTCGAACTCAACAGTAAAATTTATAGAATGAGCTAACCTATTAAATTTAATGAGGAAATGGTTAATTTCTACATTCTTAGGTATAAGACACAAAATATCATCAACATATCTATACTACTTAGTTCTATTAGGAAGGATTGTGTTAA